>NW_005179034.1:31615-95599 GCF_000350225.1 Chondrus crispus | reverse complement strand
CCCGGTCGTGCCGCGCGCTCCGCGCGCGTGCGCCGCCTCGCCCCTGCATGCCCTCCACGCGGCGCCGCCCGCGCGGCGGTGGCAGGAGGCCGCCGCGCCGGACGGCTGCCTGCTCCTGACGCTGACGCTGGCGTGCGGGCAGGCCTTTCGCTGGCACGACTGCGGCGTGCATGCGTTCGCGCCCGCGCACGGCGTGCGTGCGCGCAAGTGGGCCGGCGTCGTCGGCCGCCGCCTGCTCGTCCTGCGCCAGGCGTAGTGCGAGCCGCCGGACGCTGCGCCGGACCCGGTGTGGTGGCGCGTCGCCGCCGGCGAGCCGCGCGGCGCAGAGGCCGTCGTGCGGGACTACTTCCGCCTCGCCGTCGACCACATGCGCGCCGTCGAGCGCTTCTGCCACGCGGACCGCGCGTACAACACCGTGTTCCCCGTGTACCGCGGCTGCCGCGTCGTGCGACAGGAGCCCGTCGAGTGCCTCTTCGGCTTCATCTGCTCCAGCAACAACAACATCAAGCGCATCGCAGCCATGGTCACGCGCCTGGCCGCGCGGTACGGGGAGAGCGTCGGCGAGCATGCGGGCCGCCCGCACTTTGTGTTCCCGCTGGTGCACGTGCTAGCGGCGGAGGCCACGGAGGAGGCCCTGTGGGAGGACGGGTTTGGGTACCGCGCCAAGTTTGTGGTGGGCACGGCGGCCATGCTGCGCGACGACGCTGCGAAGGCGGGCCTGTCCGCGGAGGAGCTGCTTTGCTCGTACCGCGCGCTGCCGCGCAAGGAGGTGGCGCAGAGGCTGGTCAAGTACCCCGGCGTCGACAGGAAGGTGGCCAGCTGCGCGGCGCTGTTCTCGCTCGACCAGCTCGGAGAGATCCCGTGCGACACGCACATTTGGCAGATCGCAACGTCCAGGTATATGCCGGAGCTGAAGCAGAAGTCGATCACGGAGAGGGTCTACGACCAGGTCGGCGATTTTTTTTAAGCGCGGTTTGGCGAGGAGGACGCGGGGCTGGGGCAGACAATGCTCTTTGTCGGGGAGCTTGCCCAGTTCAAGGGCTTGGCAGAGGCGCGAGACGGGAAACCGGCGGGGGAGAAGGGGAGAAAGCGTAAGGTGAAAAAGCGGAAGGCAAGAGTGGGCAAGGTGGAGAAGAGGAAGGAGAAGATCAAGTGTGAGAAAATAGAAACTTCTCTCCCAAAGGGAGAAGACTACGTCCTGCGAAAACCGAGCGCAAAGAGTGTTACTAATGGACTCGCGTCTAAGAAGAGAGTGCGGGCCGCAAGCAAAGCTGAGAACGAGATGGTTGTGGTGGAGGCAAAGAAGGAAGAGAATACTTTTGTCGTGGTCAATACAAGCGAGGAGGCAGCGGGTGCTTCAGTTACAACGGGTAAGCCTTACTCGGACGAGGCTCCCGCGAAACGACTGAAGGCGGAGAGTCTACCGATTGAAACTTGTAGCGATACGGTGTGAGTAGAGAGGTACTTGTAAATACAACAGTTCCCAGGCGGTACCAGTGTTGCCCAGATTTACAACCGAAGAGGAGCGCGTTTGAACAAAACAAGCGCCCCGTGATCATGTCTTGCAAATTGAGATGTTGCATCTAGACAACCGATATGCGCTTAGTGGCGCTTTCAAGACTTGCCGAACCGCTGCCGAAATTTTCCAGTATCCCCTCACCTGCATCCTGCTCGCTGTTTGCTTCAGGTTAGCTTTTGCAGAGGCCTGCACCGCCCACTGATGAATTGCTGCTTGACGTCTGCCGTAAATTTTTGTGCGCACTGGCGCACGCGCACAACGCCAACTGTCGAGAGACGCACCAGAGGGAGCAAAGACCGCACTTTTCTAGTTTGAGCGGGAATTTGGATCAAAAATGCACAAGACCCAAGTCTTTTGCCTTCCGAGTCCCAACGAGTTGTCAGCATCCTCCCCCTCGCCCAGCGTCCCGCAAACACATACCCTGCCTACCAACCTCACCGACCCCCGCCTTGTCCCCACCCCCTCCGGCACCCCGCTCGCGCTGCCCAACCATGAAGTACCTGGAAGCCGGGCGGCTGGTGTACCGGCAGTCGCGGCGCTACCTAGCCGACGTACTGCCTCTCTTCCGCGAGGCCCTTCTCTGTACCCTGTCCCTCTGCCACCTCTACGCCTGCCTCTTTCTGCACCTGCTCCGCCCGCTCCTCTCCCTCCTCCTCTCCCTCTACTCGCTGCTCTCGCCCCTGCTCTCGTCGCTGCTCTCGCGCCTGTGGCGCTTCTTCGTGGAGCAGCCTGCGCGCGCGCTGGCCGCCGAGGCCGCCGTCGCCTTCGCGCTGCTGGCGCTGCTGGCGCTCGAGCGCCACTTCGGCGCCCTGGCCGCCGCCGCGCGCCTCGCCGCGCGCGCCTCCGCCGCCGTCAGCTCCCGGTACCGCTCCGCCATCGCCGCCGTGCGCCGCCAGTCGCGTCTCGCCGCGGCCGCGCTGCGGCACCTGCTGTTCGCCGCCGCCGTCCTCGTCTTCCACCGCGCCGCCGGCGCGCTCGTCATGGCCCAGGCCACCGGCGCCACGGGTCTGCTCCTCGCCATCGCTAGGCCCGCGTGGACCACCGTCAAGCTGCTGTACGCCATCGACATCGAGAACAAGAGGCCGCTGCGAGACGATGAGGAGGAGGAAGAGGAGGAGGAGCTCCTCGACGAGCCGGAAGTGGCCGTGGAGACCCTCGAAACGACGCCGGGTAGCGGGAACGTCAGGAGGAGGAGGCCTTCTACTCCGCACAGCGAGCCGTATCAGACCCGCTCGCGCACGCGCCCGCAACGACAGATCACGTTTGAGGTCGAGAACGAGGCGTCTGGCGCCAACTTGAGGCCGCCGCGTAGTCCTTCGGAAGTGCGCCTCAGCCCGGCGAGCCAGGAGAAGAAGAGCGGACGCTCTGATGCTACAAACCAACCGCTTACGCCACCGCGGAGACGGCGGAGTAGCAAAAGGGATGCCGACGACCCTGTCAACTATCAGGCGAGCGAACTGGCGGCGCTGAAATTCTGGGTCACCTTCGGCCTTGTGTGGACTGCACGCTCTATAGTGTGGTTGCCGCCGAAGGCGCAAGAGTGGAGCATAACTCGGTACGCGCGATGGAGCTGTTCTAAATTGCTATCGCGAAGGCTGATTGAGTCCATTTACTCATTGCTAAACAATGTCGAATCACAATAAAGCTTCGTGAAAACAATTGTAACAATATCTACACCTGTCCAGACAGTCCCGAATCGTCACCAAACATGCTTTTGTAGGCATTCAATGCCTTTTTATACCGTGCGAGCGCGATTTCAAAGAACGCCTCGTTGTCGGGGATCTTTTTAGCGCGCTCGTACGCCTGTAGTGCAGACTCAACAATATTAAACATTGAGTTGTTTTCCTGCCAGGCCGAAATAACGCCATTTACCGGCGGTTTCGTACTTGTTGACACAACGTTCTGGACACTCGGGGCCGAAATGCTGGAAACGACCTGTCCTATCTTGTCGATTTGCCTCTCGAGAATCTCCGCGATCTCTGCACTGCTCCTTCTCTTTTTTCGACTCAAATCTGTTCCAGCTTGGGCATTCTCAGCCTCTCTTTCTTCCTCTTGCCTTTCCCTTCTCGATGCATTCATCCCCGCCTCATAACCTCCGTCTAACATGGCCTTGCTGGACATCTCTACAAAAAATGTATCTTCAAAAGGTGTCCCGAGCCGGGCCACCACAAACATAATTAATGCGCGTTTTGAGCTTGCATACAGAACCTCTCCATTCCTCGACAGAAAGTCCACAAACCTTTCAGGATCGTTCTGACCTGACCGCATCCACTTGTCCAAAGCTGCAGTAAACACAGACTTAGCATCCCTAAAATGATTCTTTAAACAATCAGCGCTCCTGTGGCATAGAGGCGCTGCAGCGGGATCCGCGTCTTCCACATGTCCCTCAAATGAAAATGGAACGCAAACGGATGAGTCGTTGAACCTTCCCTCTATTATTCCCCAAAACGAATCCCTCGAGACACCTGAGTCAAGTTCAGACCTCCTCAACTCCTGCCCCAGCCGATAGAGTGACGACCGGACCCTTTCATCGTCGCGCATGAGGACTACAAGTCGCGAAAACTCAGATAGGGTAAAGTTAAGGTCCGACGGCGTCTCCTCATCCTCCTCACCGCGACCCGGAACGCAATTCCTTTCCGATCGCCCCAATGGCCTGTCCGTAGTGCCAAACTTGTCCCCAGTGCCCTTCAGGGCATTTTTCATGTGCTCGACACTAGGAGGTGCCTTCCAGTCAAAGCATGCCCGTTCGTGCGCGTCTTGGAACTTTTCAAAGCTGGGACAGTGCAAGTTCGTTGCCATCTTCCCACACACATCTAGACGGCGGTCATTACAGTCCTTCAGGAACAAAAAAACTCGATAGACGAGGTCTTTCTTGTTCCCGGCCGATCTGAGACCCCACAATCTCCCCATTTTCCTCAAATCATCTTTGCGAAGACCTGACAAAAAAGTAAAGACCTTTGTGAGACTTCCTACCCCTTTCTGCGTTCCATTACGATCTTCGTCCTCACGAATGGGCCCGCTCACGTCATGTTCTTGACTTTGAAATCCATGTAGGCTTTCGGCTGGATTTCTAACGAATGCCCCAGAGACTGGAGTGGGAGCGTTCTCACCCGCCTGAAACAGTTTGATTGTAACAGGCGGGGATAATATTTGGTCAGAAACACCCGCTGCAGACGAGGAAGCAATAGTGAGAGACTTTGCGTTGGTGGTCCCCGTCTTCCGAATGCTGGGTGTCGGAGAGATGCGCCAGAGGCGCGGAGAACGGCGCACGTGGCATTGAGGTGTGGAAGCCATTTTCAGGAAAGTAGTAGGCAGAGAGGTGCTTCGTAGAGTTGGGTTGCCTTTGCGAGATGGCAGGTGCATAGATTTTTGCAAAGGGGGAGTTGAGGATGTTTTCGGCAAGGGGCAAACACTGCGCCCACCGGAGCACAGCGTCCAAATTCGAAAGTTACAAACTTACAAAAGTAGCCAATATATGATTGACATTTGTCATTACACACTGACATAACTTGAGCTTGCAGTGTAGGGTCGTACTTAGTTTCAAATCATATATTAACGCCCAGTAGCCAATAGTAGTGCAAATCATGGCTCGGGCAAGCAAACCCGGGCAAACTCGGGCAAGTTAAGACCCTCCCTGATAGTGTGCATTTTGTGATGGCTTTGTGTGAGTTGTGTGAGGGCATCACAAAGATCACATATAAAAGGCTCTCCATCTCAAAAGGCAAACAAACTGAACAACGTCACACAAAAAAGATCTCCCTTTCCAGCCCTCTACGGCTAGTTTCCAGAGACACTTCCCCTTCCCTTCGTGTTCGCAACTGCGTAGGTTGAACCGGAATTTACTGCACGAGAAGGTCAGTGGGACCCAAACCTACTGCGTAATATGTAGTTGGGTCAAAAGAGGGACAAAAGACGGGCGACCCAAGACACTTAGTTAGAAAGGGCTCGCGCCAGGTGCAGTGGTGTTCTACATGTAGGCAAGCTATCTGCTGCAGCTGCCAGACGGTCTGGCATTCTCACCCTACACTGAAGCGACATGGGCCCTCTCCTGTCCATGAGAGGGAGTTTGACTCTGAGCACGCACTCCTCGACGAATGAGGCAGGCTTCACAAGCCCGAGAGTGAAGGCCGTAAAATGTCTGTAGAACAAGGCTATCAGCTATGCTTTTTAAATGGGTTTGTGATGGTTTGTTGATGTTGGAGATGATTGTGAGACAATGGTGTGAGAGTCACAAAACAATTTGTGTGTGAATCACAAAACAGTCAACAAAAGAGCACTTCGAGATGTTGACGTCACAAAAATAAAGTGAGATTCACAAAAACAAAGCGAGATTCACAAAACTTGTGAGAACTTTGACACGTTTGTGTGCATTTTGTGAAGTTTATGCCCCGATCACAAAATAGGACCACCCCACACTTTTCGGGAGGTGCTACTCAAAAAGTACGGGTCTCCTGGAGACAAAACGTATATCTTCTTAACGACAACACAATTCTGCGTTCAACGAACCTACTCTTGGGACGTAGCGCTCAACAAGACCGAAGCAGGAGGAAAATAACCCGACTGGGGCAAAAAATAGCCGTCACAAAAAAGGAGCACAGGGTTAGACACTCGAGGGACTCAGTCACGCTGTACAAGTGCCGGTCTGTGTTGTCTGGGACAGTATACAGGGGGGGGGGGCCGCGATACAAGAGCACTTTGAATAAGACCGGCCTCACAGTAAGAGCACCATTTTCGCTTGGCACGGTATCATAACTTCAAGACCCATCAGACACTGTAATTCCAATCAAACAGGCCTTTTCTCGGGGTATTTCAAACGCATCTTAGAAGTCGCGCCCACAGTCCGCCTGTTCCATTTTCTCCGCGGCTGTGGAGGAGGTTACCCTTTGGGTAGTGACGAAACAACATATATTGGGGAAGAACGCGCCACTATACTGACCGCCACTATACCGACATCAGTTCGTCTGAATACACTATTGCTACCGCTAGAATCAATTGCTCATGACTGCAATATAACAGAGGTAGGGATGTTGTTGCGGAGAGTGAGAAGCGTGTTCGCGCGCTTACGAGGGAGGGCTTCTGTGCACAGGTCCAGGCAGCTACTTATTGGTGAGGTGTTACAGCGTTCTAAGGAGTAAAATGGGCATCCTGCGCGAGATTCTTGAATAGTAGCAACCTCGGATTAAGAGCAGCATGAAGGGTTGCCACGGGGTGCTCTTATATCGTGGTCCCCACTGTACCGTGCACACAGGGCACAGCACAGTGTACAGTGCCAGTGCGGTTTGACGGTTTTCAGAATGCTTTCCGGGCAGCCTTTTTCGTATCTTTTCCCTTCACACCGACATCGCCCATGAGGTACAGGATGCGGAGAATGACCCGCCTTTTCTGTTTCACTGCCAGCCAAGAGAGAATAGAGGGTTTTGGCATTCGGTTCGTGGGACAATTTATTCGCTACTGTACTATCCCACAGCGATACGGAAATAAAAAATACATGCCGATTTGGCAGAAAAGACAGCGATATTCTTCGCTAAAGCGGAGTACGAGCCACCCGAAAGGGCTCGGACTCCATCTGTGCAACATGCGCATCCGCGACGCGACAATTTCGAAACACCGGAGTCGCTCTACGGAATCTTTCTTTCTCGTAGTGCGCTGCCGCAAGGCGTTGCTCAGCAACGCACTTACCTGCTTCTTCCTTCGCGATGTGCTATATGCGGAGGAGGAACAGGCTCTTAGCCGCGAGCGACGCATTCAAATCCGAGAAACACGGTTCGCCCTTGACTCTCTAGACGATCAGACCTGTCTGCAGCGATTTCGTTTTAGCAAGGCGGACATCTATAGGATCGTAGCCAAGCTTGGGTGGCCTGAAGAGCGCAACGTCACAGCTCGCCGCCGCTACCGGACAACTGACGTTTTTTCCTTTTGCGTCCTTGCTCGACGCCTTGGCAACATTTGTCGCTGGTCAGATCTAGAGTTTGAGTTCGGACGGCCCGCCTGTGATCTCTCAGAGATCTTCTATGAGGCCTTGGAATTTATGTTCGAGTCCTTTGGTCCCCTGGTTACATCTTTTAGGTCTACTTTTCTCCAGCAGCGAGCGCCTATGTACGCCGAAGCAATTCATGGGGCAGGTGCGGCTTTGGACTCAGCTGTAGGCTTCATAGACGGCACTAATCTGTACATCGCACGCCCCGCTGGCCTCCTTCAGCGCTCAACGTACAACGGACACAAACGTCGCAACTGCTTGAAGATGCAGGCCGTGAGCACGCCTGACGGGCTGGTTTATCACATGTTTGGTCCTGAAGAAGGACGTAGACATGATATGACGCTGTTTCGGCGCTCTGGAATAGAGGAACACCTTGCTAGCTCCTTGTTAGTAGGCGGGCGGCAGTTCTACATATATGGCGACCCAGCCTACGTGCTGCGGCCATATCTACAGGTGGGGTTCAAACGGTCGGTGCTTAGTGATGAGCAGAAGGCATTTAACAAGAGCATGTCGCTGGTTCGGGTTTCTGTTGAGTGGCGTTTAAGGACTTGAAGAAGTACTTTACCCACGTCAATTCAAGCCGCAAGATGGTGCTGCAGAAGGTTCCAGTGGCAAAGTGGTACCTTGTTTCCGCAGTACTGTGGAACTTTCGTGCGTGCATGTACGGATCGCAGAGCGCCACCTTCTTTAATTGCTCTGCACCCTCGTTTGAGGACTACATATCCTCGGTGTAAGGGGCGGTTGTGAGCGCATCCAGAGGCCTGTAGATTGCCTTAAACTGCAAAAATGCCCATCAAAAGCCCCTGGCGCGGCGCTTCGCGCCATCGCGAGCTCGGATACCCTTGCGAAAATTGTTCTCACTCCTCGTTCCAACTGCCATCCCCGCCTCTAGCAAACTTTACTGGCCCTTCCCACTACTGCCCTTGTCCGCAAACTTCGACAAAAAGTCCAACATACCCGCCTGGATGCGGAGCTGCATCCGTCGCTCCTCAGCTTGGTCCCGGTCGCGCTTTGTGTCATTAGCAGCGCGCTGCTCCTCCAAAGCCATACGTCGCAGGTTTAACGCATGAGTAGCCTCTGCGGTCTTCGCTTCCCGATCCAGGCGGCGCTTGTCGATTTCGAGCCGCCGATTCTCCCGCGCCGCAGACGACATCAGTGCTTCTGTACGAGCTCGTTCTCCGCTCTCAAGTGCCTCTATAGCAGCGCCGAAGTTCTTTGTGCGCTCCGATCCGCCGATGCGCCGCTTTTTGGAAGGCATTTCTGCGGGGCTCTCATCATTAGAGTCCGTTCCAGCGTTCCTAGCAGCGTAGCGGTTTAGCGCCATTTCACGTACTGCAGCACCTGCCCCTAAAAGTTTCTCAGCCCTATCTTCTTTCTCCCGAAGCGCATCCTCTATGGCGACCTTATGGGCATCCATTTCTTCCGTGGTGTCAGTACACAACTGCTCAAACGCACCGAATTCCTCCTCACAACCCGACGCAGCGGCTTGCACTCTGTCTTGCGTCTTCCATTTATCCATCAAAAGCTTGAAACGGTCCCTGCAGTGCTTGCCGTTCGTTATCCAGGGCAGCGAAAGGTGCGTGTTGGCGTTGAGCTTCTCGGCAACCGCGGCAAACTTTGTTAGTACCTCACACTTACCCGGGACATGAGCTCCGCAAGCCATGACCTCTTGCATCAAGGGGACGTTATGCTCCTCCTTCCAGATGCGACGAATCCTCGGAACAGTATCCCGGCGAGCCACGGGCGGCACCGGCGCAACTACGCTTGTTGAAATGAGAGGTGTGGCTGTCGTCTGTGCTGCTGGAGTGTCTTCATTGCTGGTGCGGTGAGAAGTCCCCAGTTGCGTGGAAGGAAGCTCCAGGTCCGACTGTTCTGGGAGCACAAGGGCCCCGGAAGGCGCTTGCTGAGGAAGGGTGGGTGGAACCATGATGGAACGATGGAATAGGCTGCTCGAATGTGTGTCGGAGCGGCAGAGTCGCCGGGTTTGGGTGAGGTGTTGGTTGTGAGTAGCAGTAAACTCGCGCCAATCTTTTGCGTAATCGGCTTCGCTATTTGTCTCGAGATAACAATATTCCTGTCTCGATACTTCGGTATTTTGTCTCTGCTGTACAAAAATACCGAATAATTTACCGAAATGCTACCGAAATCGATTTGCCAAAACCCACAAATGCTGATCAGAAGTTTTTAAGGTCGCAAAATGCTTTTTCGAAGAGCAGACCCAGCACTCCATCCTTTCCCACATTTGTTGATGTAGACTCGATACTATCGTGAAAATCTGCACTGCATAAATAAGTTAGACATCCTGCCGAGACTTAATAAATTGAACCTTCCAAACCAATGCTCAACGTGGATCGCTCAAAAAATACTTGAGCGGTCGCGCCCGACAGAGACTACATAAATGAAATTGAATGGTTTCTGCTCTCCCACTGCAACATAGACGCGCCACAGGAACTTGTTCTTGCACTGGTGAGTGTGGACAATAGTGTTCACAATGATTGCATTGTAGCATTTAGACGTACTCCCTTGCCACAAAAGTAATATTCCAAATGGGCTTACGTACTTAGGACACCGAGGCGTCTCTAAATAAATCGTTTCATTTCGATTGTACATTCACGGTACGTATTGGCATATGAATAGCATTCCTTGCGATTCAGTTCAAGAGCTCATTGGGCCATCACCAATTCATATTTCCATCTCATTCTGTCGCTTTGCGGCGACTCTGATGAAAGGGAACCCGGTGTTCAATATATGGAATGGTGCTCCTCAAGTTTCTCCCTCGATAAGATCGCTGCTCGATAATAGCGCTAGACGAGTATGAACATGCCGCTAGAGGACGCAGAACTGGCGGGCTCACTTCGCTTCCCAATTCCGCCATATCACAGATTTTTTAATTTTTGATATCGGTGACAGCATCTCGCCCAGATTTGGCAACGGATCACATCTTCGAATCAACATCCTGGAATGGCTCTCAAAGCTGCACTCCAACTCGCGAAGGAGGCAGAGCTCTCGTCATAGGACAGTTTTCTCTGTTCACGTCGCCAGGCTGCAAAACTCGTTTTCGGCAGCTGCAGCTATGCAGCAAGGTGTCTCAACAAGAGCCCATCGATTATCAGGCTCCTCTACCAGCTGCCTTTTTGTAGGCGTTGTAGCTGTGACGACCGGTGCATTCTCGTGCCGACAATTCTTACTCAACGCTTTGAGCCGGCCTGCACGGAGGCGATTGGTGACCAAGCCGACACTAGACATGTCAACAGTGGCAACTTTTGGTGGGGGGAATGGCGTCACGGTGCCTTCGAGAGAGAGTCCGTCAACGGCTGTGATGATCTTCTTGCACGGATTGGGAGACTCGGGTGTGAACTGGGCTCCTACGTTTCCCCTTCCACCCACTCCATATATGGAGACAGTTCTTCCCAATGCCGATGATCAACCAGTTACAATCAACAATGGCTTTCGGTCACCGAGTTGGTTTGACTTGCGTGGCCTTGATGAAGATGCGGATGAAGACGAGGACGGTATTGACAGAGCCGTGGGGCGCATCGACCGCATTGTCGAGAATCAGGTGAGGCTAGGAGTGCCTGAGCATCGGATTGTTGTCGGAGGTTTTAGCCAAGGTGGCGCCCTAGCGCTTAGCTACGGATTACGAACCGAGAGAAAGCTTGCAGGTATTGTTGCGTTGAGCGCCTGGCTTCCGCTGAGGGGAAAGTATCCAGCAGCCTGCAGCCACGCTTCAAAGGATTTAGATATTTTCATGGGGCATGGTACAGCTGATCAGGTCATCACCCACAGCTACGCGCGGAAGAGCGCGGATTTGCTACAGCAGATGGGACGCAAGGTTTCATTTCATTCTTACCCTGGTTTGACCCACTCAGCATCGGCCGCCGAATTAGATGACTGGGGCTCATTTCTGTCACGAGTAGTACCTCGCGAGTAGCCTCGCTGTGTAGCGCTCAGTTTTGGCATAAACCACGCGTTTGCTCTCCTCTCGCCTCGCAGTGACGGGGCCTACAGCATTGCGCTGTCACGATATGCGCCACTATGGGCTGGCATTCTTCCCATCCCACGTTTTTACATTTTGGAACCGCTCGCCAATCCCATCAGCAATGGCGTTCATTTAATAACAAACTCAACAATCCGTTTCACAGAATGAAACGCGAAAGGTCTGACTTTACCAAAAGGTCACCAAGAGCGTCTTGTACTTGAACTGCGTCGACGGTAACAGTCTGCCCTTTTAGCTCTGGAGCTGTGAATGAGATATCCTGTACAATCCTTTCAATAACAGCATGTAGTCTTCTAGCCCCGATATCTTCAACGGTATGGTTGATTTCGGCAGCAATGTTCGCAACTTCAGTGATGGCAGCCTGCGTAAACTCCAGAGTCACCCCTTCTGTGGCCATGAGCTCACGCTGCTGCCTAATAAGGTTGTTTTCGGGCACGGTCAAAATTTTGCGCAGATCCCCCGTGGAAAGAGGCTTCAGCTCAACTCGGATTGGTAATCGACCGACGAGCTCTGCCATGAGGTCCGACGGCTTGCATTGCGTAAACGCACCAGCAGCTATGAAGAGGATGTGATCCGTTTCAACGTTACCATGCTTTGTAGAAACTGTTGTGCCTTCGATGAGAGGAAGGAGATCCCTTTGTACTCCTTGACTAGATGCATCAGCGCCATGTCTTTGGCCCACTGGAACGGCGATCTTGTCAATCTCATCAATGACAACGATGCCCGCATTCTCCGTCGCTTCAATAGCTTCCTTGACTACTGCTTCGTCACTGAGAAGCTTCTCAGATTCCGCTTCCTCAATTAGCGCTCTCGCATCGCTAATTTTGACTCGCCTCTTCCGCGACCCACTCTGCCTCACCGTGAATAGCTTGTCAAAGACATCAGTCATTCGCTCCGGTGCCATATCTACTTGTACAAGCGACGGGGCTGTGCGACGCACAGGCTGGTCGACGTCGATGACCTGATGATCAAGAGCACCCTGTCTGAGTAGATGGCGGAATTGATCGCGATTCTTATTCGAGCCCGGAGAAGCCTTGCCCATCAATTCATCTAAAATCCTCTCTTCAACAGTGGTCGCAATGCGGCTGGCCATAACCCTTCTCTGTCTATTCCTAGCCAGTGTGATAGCATTCTCCAATAAGTCGCGCACAATCTGCTCCACATCCCTACCGTGAAAGCCAACCTCTGTGAACTTTGTGGCTTCAACCTTGATAAAAGGGGAATCCACAAGTTTGGATAAGCGCCTCGCCAGCTCCGTCTTACCGACGCCGGAAGAGCCTATGAGCAGACAGCATTTTGGCAGGACCTCCTCTCGCAGCTCCTGAGAGAGACGTAGACGGCGCCATCGATTTCGCAAGGCGATAGCCAGGGCCTTTTTAGCAGGCTGCTGGCCGACAATGTGGCGATCAAGCTCAGAGACAATGCGTTGCGGGGTGAGGTCTGCGGAGATTTCTGGGCCGCCGTAGGATAAGGGATCGCTATCATCTGGAGTGACGGTGAGGAGCTCCGGGGATGTGGTGGGGGGATTAGAGGAGCCCGCATCTGTAGGGGGTTCTTCTGGGGGTGATGAGGACGTGGAGAAGGAGTCGGCTGAGAGGGTGAAGCGCAGAGAGCAGGGTTGAGGCGTAGGTTGGGTTTTCGCTTCGGAGGATGGGTAGGAATAGGGCTTTTGAAGGTTTGGGGTCGTAGAAAGTGGGCGAAGATTTCGGGAAAGGCGGAGGGCTGTGGAGATGTGGAGGCGGTGTAGCGGGCGAAGCATTGTAGAGAGAGGAAGAAAGAGTACGGTATAGCGAGGATGCCAGCTTGGTGTGGAAGCTAGCTAGGATGATGTTGAGGAGGAGAGAACGGGTGGGTGCGGTCCGGGGAACAGTACTGTAGTGGGCTCGGAGAGGTCGGTTGAGGGCGTGTTTGCAAGGTCTCGAGGGGAAATCATAATATTGAATGTTTTTGGGGGGTGGCTCTGAACGGGGCCAATTAGGTGCAGTAGAATTCTTATCTTGAGGGATCTGCAGGATGAACAGGCCAATGGCATGTTAGGGTGGCTCATCGCTGGCCAATGAGGGTGCAGGATGTGTGCTCAACCTCCTGCCACTTGGCAACGTGGCACGTAACAATTGGCCAATTACCAAGTGCCTCAATTCTCGAACTGAGCTCTGGGGGGCTCTCCAATTGTAAACGTGGACACGCGAAACAGAAAGCTGCCGGTCAGACGACAGCAAGTTGAAAAATTGCTGTGCTGTTGCTGGCGCAGGATCATAAGACGAGCGATGCCGTTGGCATGTTTTTGCCTTTCTGCAGCAGTGCGCTCGTCTGCTGTGCTGGAGCGAACGACTTATCCCTACCGATGCCCATTTTCGAGTAACCCACATTGCTTCTCAGCACCCCTCGCACCTCCGACCCCGTCTCCAACTTGAGACATATATAATACATCCACGCCATTACGTGCCTCCGCTCCAGCCTCGATACATGTCCTCCGCCCACTCCCCTTCACGCGACCCGGTCGTCCTCTTTACGCTCCGCTTTTGGCCCTTCTCATCTAATCCGCCCTCTTCTACTCCATCCCCCGACTCTGATTCGCCCGACGCCCCCAAAAAGCCAAAGCCATGGCTCCCCAAAAACATGTTCTCATCCTGGGCTTCTGACAACGCCCATCACTTTTCCGTCTGCCCTGACTCCATCCCACTCCCGTCCGAAGCCTCCGTCCTTGTCTTCAATGTTTTCAGACAAAACCGCAATCGCAGCTCCGGCCTCATCCCCGTCATCAGCGTCGACCCCTTCCGCCCCTATGCCCTTCTCACCGTCTCCATTGACTCACAAAAACTCTGCCGGTTCGGCGAAATCGTCAAGCCGTCCAACTCCCTACGTCGCCTGCTCGGCCACGTCGTTGACTTAGTTCCGCCTCTCTCGGAAACCTCCACGTCGCTTGCTCCCTCCCGCGACCCGTGCGGCTTCGTAGGTTGCGGTGGTGCTTGCCGTCCAGTCCCGCCCGAGGGCCTGCGCGAAGCCTTCCATATGGAGAACGTGTTCCGCCAGGTCACCAGAGACTCTTCTTCCCACAATCGGACAGATGCCTCAAGCCCCAAGTCTGTATCTCCCTCATCTTTGGGTCCTGCACCGCTTCCCGGGAGGACACGCTGCGCGGGATGGCTTAATCTGCCAGAGGAAGTGCTGCACCTAGTTGTCTTGCACCTGCGCCCGAAGGATTGCATCGCCTTGTCCAACGTGAATGAAGAGCTTCACGATTTTATGAAGCCATTTGTGCCGGGCCTTTTGCTGCGACTTTTTCCGCATCAGGTCGATTCGCTGGCGCGCATGATCAGCATGGAAGAACGGAGGCCGGCCAGTGTCTCTATGTCCATGCTACATCGTTTCGATGTTCCCAGACTGCCAAACGTTTGCGTGGTGGCGGACATGACGGACGGGACGTTGATGAGGCTTGCGCAGATGCCACAGTTGGAGGCGCCGAGAGGGGGGCTGTTTTGTGACGAGCCGGGTCTTGGGAAAACGATTACGGCTCTGAGTTTGGTGCTGAAGACGCTCGGGCAAATGCCCCGTCCACCAGATGGGCGAGTGATGGAAACTGTGCCCCGCCGATACGGTGAGGGCGATGTTTCTATATATAGGGAGGTCGCGGTCGGCCGATATTGTGCATACGGAGAAGAGTCAGCTGTTCCAAATCAATCACGGCGCGGAAGGCTTTTTCCGTTTTCGGACGTTGACAAGAGACGCTCTTCCAATCGCCGCGTGAGGAGACCTGACTTTCACAATCCTGCGGTAGGTCAGGGATCTGTCCCTTTTATATCTGATAGAGAGAGTGAGGTGGTATATCTTTCGCGGGGGTCTCTTATTGTGGTACCTCCTGTCCTAACATGGCATTGGGAGGAGCAGATTTCTATGCACGTCCGAGAAGGTGGGCTTAGAGTTCTGCATGTGAAGCGAGTCCGTGACTTACCAGAATCTGCTGAGGAACTAGCGACCGACTACGATGTTGTTATGACATCTTTCAACGTTATTGCGGAATTGTCAAATTCAATCCGAGCGACAGCGCCACTATTGATGAGGGTCCGGTTCTTGCGGATTATAGTTGATGAAGGACATAAGCTTTCTGGTGGAAGTTTGTCGTTATTTGCACATGCTTGTGAAAGGCTTCGCGCTGAACGAAGATGGGTGATGACTGGAACTCCGACGCCATCAACTGCCCGATGCGATGTCGACCATTTATATCATTTACTGAGATTCATTCGAGATGAAGAGTATGGGTTGGACAAAAAGGCATGGCTAGTGGGCATACGTGAGCCTTTCTCGCAATACTATCCTCAAGCTTTAAAACGACTTCAACCCGTGTTACGCCGTGTCATGATTCGGGCAGACAAGTCTATGCTCACGTCACGATGCCACATCTCTAATTCAATTCTTGACTTCACAAAAGGGACAGCTGCTGACTACAATTGGCTGGTGAGCCTTACGAGAAGGAACTTACTTACAGCAGATTGGTTCAGCGAGACCCACAAGGAGTCGCTGCTGAACAAGAACAATTTGGGAGAAGCACAACTTGCCATTAGAAATTTACGGATGGCCTGCTGCTACGGCGGAACGAAAGACGCTATGTTTGACGCTTCTGAAGTGATTGACACATTGAATGAACTATATGAAAAGTACATGGAGAAGGCTCACATACACCCAAATGATCGATTTGATTGCCCAAGTACAGACTGGCCCCTCCTGACACGTGATGGTGTCTCGGGGGAAAAGGAAATGGAGCTTCAGAGAAGTCTGTATAAGAGAGCTGATATGTGGGATGAACTTGCAGGATTTTCACACGACTTCTTGCGGTTGACGAGGCACTACAAGAATCCAAAAGATGGAGTGCGCTTTAGGACACGTATTTATTCGGGTATACTCAATGACATTGGGAGAAGCTTCCTTGAGAGAGAGGCGCACTGCGCTCGATGTCACGTGTTTACGTCAATTCCGATGGTAACGCCATGTGGGCACTTGCTGTGTGAAGAGTGCGTTGCCCTCGACAAAGAGAAATGTACCGCACTACATTGCGGGGTGGCATACGACCTCGACAACAAGGAAAATGTACCCGAAGACTTGATCGAATTGCAGCCGGCTGCATATTCACCGGACGATTTTAAAGCCAAATGGGATACCAACTGGGGTCCGAAAATGGCGCACCTCGTGGACAGATTACGCAACTTGCCCCGTGAGGAGACATGGTTCCCAGGTGAAAGTGAACCTCGGCAAATGCGACCGAAAGTAATTATTCACAGTACAATAACAGACCACTTGAAATTCGTTGCGGTGACCCTGAAAGAATGCGAGGATTTGAAGTATTCGTACATTGAAATGTTCAAGAACACGCGAGAGATGGATCCGAATCTTAAAATGATTAAGAGCGCATCGGAATTTGCAAGGCAGAGCGTAAGGATGTTTGCGGAGGATGAAGAACGAAATATTCTTCTGTTGAGCTCAAAACATGGATCAGTCGGGCTTGACTTGAGTTTTGTGCAGTACATTTTTCTGCTTGAGCCAGTCTGGGATGCATCGATGGAATTACAGATCATCAGTCGTGCCCATAGAATTGGATCAAAACGCGACATTTACGTTGAAAGGCTGGTGATGAAAGGATCTGTGGAGCATGAGCTGCTGCAGGACCTTGATAGTGAGACGCAGATTGGGCTAGAGAAGTTTGGAGGGGCAAGGAGTCATGAGGATCTGTCACGCGTGCGGTCGATTCTGCGGAATTTGAAACCGGTGTGTGCCCCGGCAATGAAGGTACAGGTGAATGGAAGAATTTTGCCAAAGAAGAGGCAGAGTTGTGGCGATGAGGTGGAAGTTGCTGAGAATGAGAATAGCCGAAGTGTTCGCTTCAGAGTGACAGAGAATTACTAGTTTGATACGCAGTTTGATATGTACAAGTTTTACCATACAATTTTGACATCGGCCAATTCGGCCAATGTAGTTGAAAGCGGCGTTACGAATGCGGTATAGAAGAGCTGCATATTTCCATTGCCTGGATCGTTGCCGCTTACAATTCGGGCAAGGCGGGTGCGCAGGCAGAAGGGCAACATCTTTGTGTATCTTGCTTGTTAATGTACAGAACCTTCGGGGTGACTACTGTGGACGTGAAACACCACAGTGTACCGTAAAGTATGACGTGTTGCACTAAGTGCTCTACAGCATTCCGCATTGTGCCACAACCTCATCCCACAACCTCATCCCAAATCCTCAACCCACAACCTCATCCCACAACTTTCATCCTACAGGATCAAGTCTTGATCTGCGGGACGACGTTGTGGTACCTCCAGTAATATAGTGCCACGTGGACGATTTGGGGCGTCGGTGAGTCAATTGTGGACACCGAATCGCTAAAAGAATGAGTGGCTCAAACTCCTCTGACCAGTAATGCAAATTGAATATTTACCGAGACCCTGCGCGTGCTCAGAGCCTTGCACCTCCCGCTCCCGCTTTCACGCTCCCATCTTCCCTTCTTAACACCACCCTCTCAACGCTCCCCCTTCCTCAGCTGCCAGCCAACTCACTCCTGCTCCAGCTCCATCGCCATGGCCAGAACACCAGCGTTTGCGTCTCCAGCGCCCTTGACAGCCACGCGCGCCTTCACCCAATCCTCCACCTCCCCGCTCGCCCCCGTCCGCGTTCAACAAACCGCATCTCGCAACATTGTCCGCGCTGTCATCGTCGGCGACCCCAAGCCAGGTCAGGTCGTTGTCTCCCCCTCCATCCTCTCCGCAGACTTCTCCAAACTCGGAGATGAAGTCCGCGCCATTGACCAGGCGGGCTGCGACTGGGTCCACGTCGACGTTATGGACGGCCGCTTCGTTCCAAACATCACCATTGGGCCCCTCGTCGTCAATGCCTTGCGCCCCGTCACTAAAAAGCCGCTTGATGTACATCTCATGATTGTCGAGCCGGAGCTGCTCATTCCGGACTTTGTCAAGGCTGGTGCCGATATCATTTCTGTGCACTGCGAGGGCGAGTCTACCATCCATCTCCACAGAACTCTCAACCTCATTAAGGACCTTGGCTGCAAAGCGGGCGTCGTCCTCAACCCAGCCACCCCCGCGAGCGCCATTGAGTACGTTATCGAGTTGTGTGACGTCATTCTCGTCATGTCGGTCAACCCGGGCTTCGGAGGCCAGGGCTTTATTGACTCTGTCGTCCCAAAGATTGCCGCCATTCGAAAAATGGCTGATGACCGTGGACTCAACCCCTGGATTGAGGTCGATGGCGGTGTCAAGGGTGCCAATGCGTACAAGGTCGTCAATGCGGGCGCCAACTCTATAGTCTCTGGATCTGGTGTGTTCGGAGCCCCAGATTACGCAAAAGCCATTGAAGATATTCGTGCTGCGAAAACACCAGTAACTGTTTAGGTGAAATATTTTTAACCTTCCTGCTCTTGTCGGTATTAAACAACTCATAATTCGCTGTTCAGGGATACTTTTCGGAAAGAAATGCAAACGCGCGGGTTGCCTAGTGACTGCAGTGTTGTCACATGAGAACGTTCATTGGCATTCTTTCTCTCGCCATTGTCTGTGAGTGCAAACGCAGACTGGTGCAAAGCTTTGCAGTGGAGGACTATTGCGCTGTTGAGCTCAACTAGCGGTCAGCATCTAGCACCGAATACGTCACTTAGCAGTCGATTGACTTCTATTCGTCTGTAGGAATGAGGACTCCGTTCTAACTTTTCGAGCATGTCAGACTGGCCTCTACACTACACTGTATCACATGAAAGTATAGGACACGCGTATGCTTCTGCGAAGTAGCTTAATTTTTACACTTCTGTCAAAAGACAAACAGAATACGGATCAGAGTGCAAAACCTTTAAGACGCCACCCCTATTTCATACTTTGCACGCTCTACAGTTCAAACGGATTTTCTACTCGCCCAAAAGTGGCCACTTGCGACAAAATGAGCCGTTTTAGGGGCATTGTTAAAGTGCTCAAATTATGCCGGTGAGAAGGGTGCTGTACTCAAAGTGTACAGAAAGTGTTCAGTTCTGTACCCTTGCATTATATTTTCTGCGCTATTTTGTATTCTGGCAAGTACTGTACTGTAGCGCTGTGATCAGTTTCGAGTTGCTCCCGTATCAACTTCTTTAAGCATTTGGTTATGCATGTCTAAGGGACACAAATGATTCCATCTGCTCAAAGGACAGATCTCGGGGCCAACGCTGGGTGGACTGCGCTCTGCAATGGTTTTACGAGTATTGAACGTCGCGGAGAAACCATCGGCTGCGAAAGAAATCGCAAATGTTCTCAAAGCTGGTCAGCAATGTGAGACAAGGCCTGGCCTGTCTCGCTTCAATCAGATATATGACTTTGACATGAATCTAGCAGGGAATCGTGCGCGTATGTCATTCACTTCGGTGCTTGGTCATCTAAAAGGTACTGACTTCGAAGACCGGGTTCGGAAATGGGGTTCATGCGATCCGGTTGATCTGCTGGATCGAAGTCGCACGAAAGTAGAATGGTTTGTTCCTGAGGACAAACAACCGATCGCAGAAACACTTCGACGGGAATCACGGCGTGCAGACTGGCTGGTTCTTTGGCTCGATTGCGATTCAGAAGGAGAGAAGATTGCATTCGATGTGGCCGATGTCTGCAAGCAAGGGAAGCCGAGCATTGTCGTGAGACGTGCAAGGTTCTCTGCGATGACTCATGGTGATCTTTTTCGTGCTGTGGCGCAACTAGGTGAGCCAAACGAAAGAGTTGCGCAGATGGTATCGACGAGACAAGAGATTGATTTACGCGCCGGCTCCGCGTATACCCGCTTCCTCACCATTCAGCTTGAAAAATTTTCCCTGGTCGGAGATGACGAACGGCAGATTGTGAGTTACGGGCCTTGCCAATTTCCTACACTGGGGCTAGTTGTTGACCGCTGGCTGAAGATCCAAAATTTCGTGAGGAGGCCGTTCTGGGTCTTTGACTTATTCGTGAAGGACTGCAAAGTGCAGTTTGATTGGGCAAGGAAACATCTTTTTGATGAGTACACATCCATGGCTCTTTATGAGCTTTGCATAGAAGAAGCTGAGCAGGATGGTATGATGGTCTCGGTTACCCGTGTGGATAAACGGATGAAGAACCGGTGGAGACCATTGCCTTTGTCGACGGTCGAGCTTCAAAAAGTTGCCTCACGAAGCCTGCGAATAAGTTCACATCGCGCCATGGAAGTTGCCGAATCGCTCTACAATAAAGGACTCATTAGCTACCCACGGACAGAGACAGACCGCTTCGACAAATCATATAACCTGAGGGATCTCGTGGGGAAGCAGGTTGGCCATCTAGATTGGGGACCGTTTGCTTCCCGGCTACTGTCGCCCCCGAGTGAAGAAGATGCGTTAGCTTTCACATGGCCTCGTTCGGGGAGCAATGATGATGGTGCACACCCTCCTATCCACCCAACGGATGTGGCTCCAGCCAGGTTCGAGTCCACGGATCATCAGAAAATCTATGAGTACATCACAAAGCGATTTCTCGCTGCATGCTCTATCGAAGCAAGGGCTTCAGAGACGAGAGTTGAAGTTCGAGCAGGTACCTCGGAATTCTTCACGGCTCGAGGACTGATTATCGAAGAAAAGGGGTATTTGGAAGTCATGTACCCTTTTGAGAAGTGGACAGACAAGGACATGCCAGTAGCTCTACTGCACGTAAACGCGAAGTTACTAATTGACTCTTTGATGCTTCGCCAGAGTCAAACTCAGCCACCCCCGTTACTGCAAGAGTCAGACTTAATCGCATTGATGGACCACCACGGAATTGGAACAGACGCTACGATTGCCGAACACATTAAGAAAGTGTTGGATCGGAGTTACGTGGAGAAGGTGCGCGGGGGAGGGTTCTCACCAACACAAATTGGACAGGCTCTGGTTATTGCACATGAACAGTGTCAGCTACATCTGGCGCGCCCGGACATGCGAGCAAAACAGGAACGGCAACTCAAACAGATTTTGACGTCGGAGATGGAGCCTGCCGACGTTCTCACAAATGCCCTCTCCGAGTATCAATCCAAATTCCGACATCTTCGTCAAAACCGAGACGTTTTGGATACCGTTTTCAGTGAGCGTTTTCAAGCCGTCACTGCTCGCACATGGGCTACTCTTATCCCCCAATTTTCTCGATGTGGAGCTTGCAGTCAGCTCATGGACCTAAAATGCTCCCACAGCAGTAACGGTGGTGGACGTGGACAAGCCACATCGAGGGGACACGGTCGAGGAAGAAGACGGGCCCAGGCACATGCCAGTGTGAGACAAGAGGGAGCAGACCGAGCCTTGGACTGCATTCCATGCAACAAGACGCTGAAAGTTCCCCGCAATGGTAACCTGGAACGCTCACAGCATGAATGCCCAATATGTAGGTACCAAGTAATTTCTGTCACTAACTCCACAAGTAACTCAACACATACCGTATGCCCTATGTGCATGAACAATCCGCCCCCCGAGCCTGGTTTCAATCCCGAGGGGAAAACTTCAGAATTCCGGTGCTTTAATTGCACCAACAGTCAATGTCGCCTTGCCCGGGGAACGCCAGCAGGACTCTCAGATGTAGCCAAGTGTCCAAAATGCGGACGGCCGTGCGCTTTGCGGGAAACATCATCTGGAAGCAGATTGGTATCTTGTACTGCGGGGCGTGGAAATTGCGATTTCGTCTACTTCTTCCCACGCAACTCTGTCGAACGCCTTGGGCGTGCAAATGGATCCTGTGAGCGCTGCGGCTCTGCGGTGCTGGAGGTTTTTTTCTCGTCAGCTGCACGACCCCCAGGAGCACCGCAATGTTTCAAGGGCTGCATTTGGTGCGATTCGCGCTACGAGAGCGCTTTGCGTGCATTAGGTGAGGATCGTGATGTGCCAAGGCATCCAAATCCTGGGAGTAGGTTCGGCGGGCGGCGTGGTAGGGGTCAAGGGTACAACTTAAGAGGCGGGGGACATGGATTTAGTGGAGTCGATATCGAAGGCCGCGGCCGTGGTGGGGTTCGGGGGGGCCAACACGGAAGGGGACAATCTGGAATCCGTTTCCCCCGATGAGGTATTGTGCGCCGTATCCAATTATATGTAAAATTCAAAGTTACTACGTTACTACCACACTGAGGACCACCAAGGAAGTGGTAGCAATCGCGTATTTAACCTGAGCATGCCTTCCGTCTTGATTTTTGGTAGACGATGTTGTCGTCAGAGAAGCAGTAGATTACTGACGCAGACCCCACGACCATGTTTGATTCTCACAAAAAAAAGTGTTGCTCCCCATTGTACCACAGCATACTGTCCGGAGTCCTTGACTGCAATCGCAGACAGTTGTTTTAGCCTGGGAAAACAACTGAAAACCGCACTGTTCATTTTCATAGAGGACACCTAAACTGCCACAAACTGTGCATTTCCGGAACGTGAAACCGCTTGGTTCCAACTATTACCAAAAATTCTCTTACTCACTCTAGCATATCGCTGAGGAAATCTCCCAGCTGCTTACATTGCGGTTCTATTGCTTCTTGCACAGAGATGCCGATCAACAGAGCAACAATGTGAGAACCATGCCGTACAACAGTGATGCGCAGCGCCAATGCGCTGCTTCTGAAGGAGGTTTTTACTTTGTACAATGGCAAGCGTCAAAATTCTAGGATGAATTCCACGTGTGCACTTGGCCACTTGTTCAACCTGTAATGCCATTATCCCAGCAGCCAATTTGACCCTCAACAACAAAATCGCACCTGCGCAATCGCCCTCATCATGCTGCTTCGCAACAAGCAACTGCCGACCTCCCATTGTTCCCTCTCCTTGCTCGTCGGTCTACGAGAACACCATTTCGAACTATGACAGTTGTTGATCGCTCCGGTACTGACTGGACCCCCTGGCCCCGGCTTGCAGGCGTTCCCAAGCGTCTGCAAATTGTCGGTGGCGTCGCTGCCATCATGGGCGCAGCTGGTGTCTTCTTTGAGTGGCGTCGAAGGGTTGGAGGTATGGCGTGGCGATTTCTTTTGTGCAATGCGATGACTGGAGAATCGCGATTTTTGAGCTCCACCTTGTGGAAGAGAGTCCCTTACTGACACGCTTTATCGTGACCAATTTTTACGAGCAGGACCACTCCCATCAACCGTCACAAAGGAATGGCAGGAGGCCACGGCGAAGCGTAGTGAGGCTATGCCGATGGAGTCGAACGCTGACCCCGTAGTTCTTAACCCGATTACTAAGTCTATCCAGAAGAAGTGATCGCGCCAGAGAGAGTAGGGTTTCTAGATAAATGGAAGGCCTGAGCGCATCATTTGAAAAACGCCAATGGGGAACTCTGTTTTCGCCGATCTGGTCCGTGGTTGTAAGTAGATAAGTACAACCACGAAAGAAGTAGCAAAGCGCGGTCTTTCATCACATAGCGATTCTCCCGCGAAGCATATCTGACATTCCGTGAGAGTAGGCATTTGCGGCGTTTGTGGCAACAGCCGGCCATTGTCCAGCCTGGTTGCTGTCAAGCACATGCACTTTTTGCAAAAACATCACCCTCCACGACTTATACCCCTCTTCCTGGAGCGCACTGCACCTCGGTCTTGCAATGCCACGAATTTCGGCCAACGCCTAAGTAATTTAAAATAGTTTACCGTGTTACATCTAGTGAGCTCCGAGGAGCCAATCCGTTCCACTAGTGAAAATGAGAGTAGTAACCACTCCGCACATCACCATTCTCCGCTTGTCGAATTCCTACCATTTCAGGGAGACTGGAGTTGCTTCTGGAAGGATCCTGGTCGGAATGAAGAGAAATTCCATTGCGGTGATATCTGATAGTCTCATCCTCTTCGGGCGGTGACCAGCCCATCGATCGAAGCATTGTTTCAAATCGTACGTCCTCTTCTGGATTTGGCAAAGGAGGTAAAACATCTTCCTGTCTGTCTGAAGTGCTCAGTACTGATGACGAGGGCTCGTTCGCATGACATGCTCTCATCATATCAATCATGGATGGGCCATTGCTAGGCAACGCTGGTGCTGTTCCAGATACACCAGGGAGCGACGATGGGGGCACGTAATCGTCCTCGTTCTCGAGCAAGCTGTTCACGCATGCCTCTGCAACACCATCGATCACCTCGGGACTTCCGTTCGCCCAACCGTTCACTTGACGTGATTCCAGCATGGGATGACCTATAGGATGATCGTTCGACTTCCTGCTGTCTTCCGGTACTAGTTTGGACGGTCGGCGCGGGTTAATGTTTCCGTTCCCAGCAAAAACACCTCTGTCCTTTGGTGCTTTCAAAGTTGTAAATCGATCCTCCGACATCTTCGGGTTGAACTCTTCAACTTGCCCCCCGTGCGCCACCGATGGATTCGTCATTGAGTCAGTTCTGTTAGTCTTCAGGGGCAAGGCGTTTCGAGTTTTCGTGGTGGACCCGCTATCTACGCTCACAGCGGTGGCTACTGGAGCTTCAGTTGTTCTTTCAAGACGTCTTCGCATAATCTTCTCCTCCGGCCTCAGCAGTGTTGCAATGTCAGACTTTCTTCTAGATCTCTCTTTCTCCTGTTGCAGAGCTCCCAGCACACCTGAAGGCAGTTTCGATGCAGAAGTGACCTGTCTGGAGGGCTCTTTATCACCATTCCGCAACCGCCAGTCCTCTTTCGCCATAGATAGTCTGCCATTGGAGGAATCGTGCGGAGACTCCCCTTTCGAATCCGGCGTCTTCGTGCGGCGAGACGATGTTGACCTTGGGGAGACAGATTGGCGGCGAGTGTTAATTGCTTCGCGGAAGGCATCTGCTCTGGAATTCGAGGGACGAGGAAGAACAGGATCGCGTTCCCTCTCGGTGCTTTTCGAGCCGGAACCAACATCACTGTCAGTCTTCCCGCGTCCCAGAAAGGCACCTCTGCTCACAGCCGAAGTCCGAGACTCGAATCCTGGAGGCACATCGACGGGCGATTCCGCCATAGACGCTTTTCTCCCGTTTTTCACTGGCGTCGATGAAGATTCTCTACCATTGGTCTTCCGCGAACCACCTGATACCCGTGGAGGCGGTGAGGGGGCCGACGAGCGTCGCAAGGCACCTATCTGATCTTTACGGGAGGTCACCGGGGGTGGATTCCTCTTGCCCTCATAGCGACTAGGTGCGGCAGGCGTAGGGGCCTTGAACGCCTCGTCAAGACGACGCGAGATCTGTTGCGGTTGCGAGGTAGGAGCAGACGCGTCTGTATTTTTCCGACCCACAGGGCCTGTCGCGCTGTCACTCCGACGGCTCGGCAGGTCACAATCCACGTTCCCGTAAATCGATCGAATGCTCCGCATGTACGCGTCCTTGGTGTCAATCGGAGCCTCCCGTAGCCGTGGGGTGATACCCGCCACAGGCTCTGCTGCTGCAATATTCGTCATTGCCGGAGTCGTAAAATTAGGGGAAGCTCCTCTAGCCGAATCTGCGACTAGTAGTTTGACGAGCTCCGGCGGTGCGGCATCATCGGAGGCTGTAGTCAGCGGCGGGGTCGTGGAGGAGGACTTGCTGGGCCTTGCGACGCGCCTCGCTAGTTGCGGCTTGGTGGCCTCGGAAGACAAACTTTTCATCCTGCTAGCCATGGGCTCCCTCGGAAGAGGCTGTGCGGCAGGAAGTGGAGTGGTCGGTGTAACCGGACGACTCTTCGGAGCTGCAACGGAGCCGGTGGCCCTGAGGCCGCCGCCACCCAAAGAGCGACCAGGATTACGGGGGACGGCGGAGGTGGTTGGAATTAGTTTTGAATAGAGAGCAAACTCGGCCTCGCGGCGATGGTCGACGGCGAGATCGGACTGGTCTTGCGACAAGTCGGAGGTCTTGACGGCACCAGCGACGACCTCAGCTGCAGTGGCCTTTTGGGGGGTTGAGGTATGTGGCCATGCGGGGGCGGGAGCTGAGGAGACAGGGGAAGGGCGAAAGAGGGTTGGAAAATTGGAGTCCGTGTTTGTGCGAGGACGCGAGGGGAGGGGGGGCATCTGCTGGGCAAAGGAGTAGGTGAAGGGGGATTTGGAACGGACAGCAGCGGTTAGTGAAGGCGGGGAAGGGCGACCTGGTGTGGCCATGGTCCCATGCGAAGGGAGGGAGACGTCCCGAGGAAGTCGGGGAAGGGAAACGGGCGGCAAGAAAAAGGGAAGGGAGGGAGAGGATCAATGGGAAAATGGGGAGGTGCAGTCAATAGAGTGCGAGTTCAACGGGTGAGGGAAGAGGGGGGAGGTAAAAAGACAAATTGATAACCCCTAGCAAGAGCGGATGATGTGAGAGCGGATGACAGCGCGGGTATAAGGGAAAATAAGTCGGGAGATGGGCGGGAACGGCGACAGAGAATCTAGAGAGCGGGAACGGCTTGTTACGATAGAGAAAAACAGAATTGGGGGTCGGAAGGCGAGTGCCAGCGGAATGTGGTTGAGAGCAGTGAATGCGTGTAGTGTGTTTTGCACCGAAGTGTGGGTTGTTTTGAGACAGGCAACCAAAGTGGTAAGCGGGTGGCGAAGATCAAGCAACTTTTGGGAGGATGTTGTACACGGGGAGAGGCGAGCGGGGATGGGTGCGTTGTAATGACAGAAATGCAAGCCGAGAGAAGAGAAAGGCCGAGAGGGGGTCACGAGGAGGAACGGAAGGGTCGCGAGGGCCAGCACAGCGGATGGGAGGGAAAAAACGAGGGGGCACTGAAGTGAGATAAACGAGAGGGGCGGGCGGGAGTTGAAGCGCAGATAGTGAAGGGCGGGGGTGGGCCAGAGGGGGAGTTGTGGGGAAGGAGGAGGGGGGAAAAGGAGGGGTTGTTGTGTTTGACGTGCAGAGCGGAAAGGTAGTTGAGGAATGGAAAGGTGGGGGGGATGGGGGGGGGGGACAGAGCGGGGGAAAGGGGACGCTTCCAGGGTGCGCGGGAGAGGTTGCGACGGGCGGCAAGGCGTGGCGAGGCGGGGGAGGAAATGAGCGCTGGCGCGCGTGTGGTTTCACGACGTTGGAAAATTGGAATTTTTTCCAAGTGATGCGGCCCCCCCCTCGTCACTCCCCAGTTGCCCCCTTCCCCTCCCGCCAATCCACGCCAGCCACGCGGCACACCTCCAGCCCCTCTCTAGACTCGAGCCCTAACATACACGCCGTACACGTGTTCTACATTCTACACGTCGTCTAATCCCTCACTACACTGTATTGCTCTTCTTCATCGCCAGCCACTCTAACCCCCTTCCCCTTCTTTCCTTCACTCCTCTCTTGGGCCATCATCTTCGCCCATCCAGTCAGCCCGCCTCTATTCCCCCTCCTCCAACCTAATCACCATGAAGCATCTATGCCCTTCTCTTTCCCCTTCCCTTTTGCCCTCCCCTTGGCTCCGCCGCCTGTCCGAACCATGCCATCCACCACTCCCATCCCTCACCTCCGCCGCGCTCGCATCGCCAACTCTCTTCGGCATTCCCTCCCCCCTCGCCTATCCGTTGTCCTTCTGGGCTTTCAGACCCTCCTGATTCTCTTCCTCTTCCTATCCCTGCGCACCAAGAACGTTTTCATTACAAACCTCCTCACCTCGCACCCCACCAACACCTACACCCTACCCCCACCGCATGCAGACGACGCGCCTGCCCCACTTTCTCGCTGGCCCTCCTTTTTATTATCTCATCCGTCTGCAACACCCTCACCGCCGCCGTGCGATATCCTCCATTGGGCATACATCGGAGAAAAGTGCTTTTTCCGAGACGACCATGTTAAGGATCGCGCCGGTCATAACAGCTCCATCTGGACTCTTGTCGATACCCAAGACTGGCTCTATTCCTTAGAGTACGACTTTCCTTGTCCAGCAGTTGTTTGCCGCCATCAATGGCAGGACGAACTCAACCTCACCTCACATATTTTGTTACGCGTCCTCCAAGAGAAGTATCCAAATGACACGCCCTGGAACGTCGAAAATATGTACACGGGAAACAAGTACTTTCGTGTCAACCAGTTTTGGGGTCTTGAGTACAAGTTTCACGGCCAATTCACTCTAACCAGAAGGGCCGATGATGGCGAGGAGAACCAGAAGAACAAAACTGCTGCTATCACCATTCGTCGTGGATTTACGCAAAAGTACTGCGATGTCTCCATACAGGACAATGTTCCCTCCGAAGAGGTCCCTATATATCTTGTTGTCCCATACACTGGTCGTGTCGAGCAACTGAGCCTCTTCTATTCGAACATCAAGGAGTTGCTGGATGACGATGTCGCTGTCAAGGTCATTCTGGCGACATATGGAGGTCCAGTTCACATGCTAGGCGCTGAGGAATTACTCAGGGAAATGCAGATTGGCTTTTCAGAGGGCGAGCTGATTGACGGCCATGTCGTTCAAGTGGTAGAAGCTTCAGGAGACAAGTTTGGCAAGTTTTCGAGGTCTAGAGCCTTGATGGATGGTGCAAGATATGTACCTTCTGATGGACTCATGTTCTATTGCGATGTCGACATGATCATTCGGAAGCCTTTCTTCTATAATTGTCGTTATAATGCACACCGCAATTTCCAGGTTTACTATCCGGTTGTGTACAGCCTTTATCCGTACGGCAATACTGTTTCCAAAGAACACGGCTACTGGCGCAAGGGTGCTTTCGGAATGGTGTGCGGGTACAAGAGTGACTTCAAGCAAACCAAAGCTTGGCATCATGCCCGGAACAGTCTCACTGGATGGGGTTTCGAAGATGTGTTGCTCCACAAAGAATTCAGCAATCATTGGAAAATTTCTGTGTTTCACGCAGTGGAGCCAAACCTGCTTCATAGATGGCATCCAAAGTACTGCGAGTTTAACATGCACGTCGCAGCTTGCCTTGGGACTATCTTTCAAAACATGGGCAGTCAGAGTTTTCTAGCATCCATCGTAGCCCAGCAAGGAATTGACGTGAGGGAAATTCCGTACTCTCCGATTCCAGTCATCTTCAGTGCCTATAAGAACGATACCGCCGGAAGTGAAGACAGGGTGCTGGAAATGCCTGCACCCGAGACAGCAACTGACATGACGAAAATTGAAGAGCTTCGCGGCTTATACGAAAAAGCGTTGCAAGAAGGAAAAGGGGGCCTGATCTCTCTTTTTGCCAAAGAGGCTCAAGAAACTATGCAGCACGCAAGTCTAGAAGAATCGTTGCAAGCTCATTTAAAGAGGCTAAACTCGCCCCCGCAACCAGCTTCAGTGGCACCTCCGCCAAGGGACTCGTCTACCGCAGCCACCGGCCATACCAATATGGGGCCTGACGAAGGCGTTGCCCCTGCACTAAGAACGCCAGACAAGCCCCCCACGCCAGACGAACCAGTAACGGCCCATGTCGCTCCTCAGGTCCCTGATACTGAGAAGCAAGTCTCCACATGACTAATCGCGGATTGAGTATCTTTCGGAGATGCCTTGCGTTTCATCCCAAAACACAGACGTTGATAACGAAACCTTCTAAACATCTACATGTGTGCGGCAATCTCACCAAGTAAGGAAAGCTTTCCATGATTACGCTATTCTTGACATGGCCTCGTATTCAATATTGCGGATCTCCTCTCCCGTTTCCGCAAGAATTGCAGTCACCGAGAATGATTCTATATTAATAGACTTCACGACAGCCTTTTTGCCGCGGTGAGGGTCTCGCAACAAGAGGACTTCCCCGCCAGGTTTTGGAATGACGGTTTGGAGATCATCCTGGTCGACTTCTAATAGGACTTTAGAGTCGATCATTTTGACCTGCGCGCCGTAATTATCGATAACCTCGATAATCCTGCCTTTCTTGCCGGTAAAAGTCCCGTTCCCGACCGCGGTGTTGATCATCTTCACCAGAATACCCTCCACAATCCACGGTTTTTCGTAGTCGGCTTTACCCGCGCGTTTTGCTTCAACGGGACTGGATCTGATTGCGTCATTTTGCGTTCCACCGGGGTGCGGGGTAGCTCCTCCTTTCGTCCGCTGGATCTCCTTTTGGTCGGCACGCATGATTTCCTCAAGTGCTGATAGCTTTGGTGCTTTCCCAAATCTGCTTGGTTTTCGTTTAGTCAGTTGTCCACTGGTATTTTTGTGCCTGACTATCGTTGCAGCGGCCAGCGCATTTCCCTCTCCGACAGCAGGAGTCTTTCTTCGCTTCTCGTGCATTGCCATCTCTACAGATACGTGTCTATCTACATGCACTTCTTTTTGTGGCGAAGGTGATTCCATATCTACCCGCCTTTCCCGCAAATGCTTCGCCATCTCAAGCTGTTTCTTGAGCATGTTTTCGGCCCTCTCTTCTTCCGCAACTCGCATTCTATCGATATCCCTGGCCTTTCTATCCTTTTCGGCTGCACTTCTATCTACAAAGGACATCCACCAACCATCCTCTCTGTCCTCAACTCTACACAAGCCACTCCGGCCCATTTCCTTGACAAAATCTGAAAGCGTAGTCCACCTTGTGGCGTTCATGTGGAGGTGATCGCGATCTTTGATGTACTCTTGATAAACTGTGTTAGCCGAAACCATGCTCGTTCCGTATCTCCTACGAAGGACGAGCAAGAACTCAGTTTGAAAGCTCTCCGAAAAACGCCCGATGTACTCGTGTGGATTCTCCGAAAACAGTGAGAGTTGTCTCTGATGCCCATTGCTTTGGGTATGATTTTTAAACCCGTTTTCATCTCGGCACTGCTTCTCGCACATCTGGCAATACCATCGCAAACGGCCTAAGCCCTTGGCCTTAATGCGCTTCGAAATGGCTGCTGCAGTCATCGAACCTCCATGCTTTCCCATTTCTCATTCATTAACTAACTGTGAGTCCGATTCAACGCTGCCACTGTCGAGCCCAATCAAAAATAAATGTAGGTAAAGTACTTGGATAATAGTTACCTGCCACAAACTCTGCCCTCGTTGCGCTTTTAGTCGGAAGAAGACGTCCAAGCGAATTCTTGCTTCCAGCAGAAGACTGGACCTTCTACGCGTCTAGAGGATGATGTGAATCTTGCGCTGATGTCGCAACCCGTTCCCTCAAGCGATGAAGAGGCTGTCACGAGAAGCACCGTTCTTAACAAGTTTCCACGCGGTGCGAGGCCAGGCGCTGGTTTTCTTGAGTTGCCGTTTCTCTGCTTTTGTGGATAGGGAGGTGCAAATTGCACAATGAAAACTTCAATGGCACATTGCACCGTGCAATGTGCCATTGAAGTTTTCATTATGAGAAAAAAAAAAATTATTTCTATTTACAGCAGCTAGCCCTTTCCGCAATGAACTATTAAACGTAGAAACCCTCTCGACCTCACCCGAAGATCATGCCGCGGACGCCTGTTTACGGATTTGCAGGCCACTAAACTATCCTTCTGAGGAAACGAGATATTTAGTCCGTACCGTATATTTTATTCAGTGGGGACGCATGAATTCCACATGGATAACAACACAACAAACCGAATCAGCTGAACTTGATTTGCACCAAATAAGAACGCCGCACACCAGACTAGTATTCAAATTCTGCTCATTGAGTTAAGTGCACGGAAAAAACAACGTCGAAAGATGATGAATCGAGAAAGACGGGTTAACAGTTTGATGTGTGAAACCATTTCATGGAAGTAGCCACGAGCTAGTTAGTGATGAGAAAGCATGGAAGACACAGACGCAGAGGCCTTTGAGCACTTCAAACGTCAAAATGAAAGTCAACCCATGTGAGACCATGTTCACCGTGGAGAAAGGCTCTCAACTACGCAAACTAAAATAGCACATGATTTGCGCTCTCTTCTCATCTGCCCACCGCTCCTTCTCGAGTAATATGCGAAAGCACTGAGAGCGGAGGAACCCTAACGAAAGCTTTGAGATGCTCCAAGGATTTACCAGCAGCTATACGCAAGGAGCGGACAGGTCAAACACAAACACGTTTAATTGCTGCCCTACCCACTAATTTGTTGTGATAGGATGGAATGCTATATATCGGGACGTTTGCAATCACTGCAAGTTCCCTTGATGTTAAGGTGCGATGAAGTTGTTTCTGCCAAGGAGTCCCGTCGATACCGTAACGTACCAAGCAACTGTGTGGGCCTTTTCTGTGTCGCTGCCATTCAACTAAAACCAGAAGCGTTCTGTTTTTGCCTCTTTCTCCTCCTCGACTTGTACACATATGCGGCTATCGTCTAGAAACTATGGATTTCTCACTACGGCTTGTCCCTGCTCCTGATTCCAAACCCACATCATCCAACTGAGTATACTGCTGATGAGTATTGCCAACATCAAACAGTCTCCGCTACGTGCACACGGAGACAACTAAACCCCCTCACCCACCACACTTTCCAAAGGCATCCCCTGTCGCCGCGAGGAGTCTCTGTAGCAACTTCGACTTCAACTAGCGCCCACGCACAGACGTGAGCAATAAATCCCCCATACATTTTTTGACCTTTGACTAATGGCACCATATCTGTGGGAAAGTCTATGATGGTTGTTACAAGCTTCTATCCTCAAACAAGCTGAGGGGAGTACCGGACTCCTCCATGTTGACCCCTCGAGTACAATACTTGCGATAATACTGAACGTTATTGAAAGAACTGACAATGCGGCGGCGCAGTTTGGTCGCAGTTTACTCTCGTTGAAGTGGCCTTAAGATTCTGATTTGGGATATGGCGACGAAGGCATTGTCGGAAACAGTTGGATCATCTTGAGCGTTTTAATTAAGAGCTTCGAACAAAAAAACAATAGTAACGTTCTGCATTTACCACGAAGTGTATACAATAGTAACGTCCTGCATCTACTACCAAGTATATAAAATAGTAACGTAATGCAATAGGTTATCCAGCAATACAACAACAAAATGTAAACGTTGTGAGCTCCGTCCAGTAGTACCCTCCGGTAAATTAGTAACCTGATCAACTAAACTTGCCCTCAGCCGATCCTTATTAAACCCTGTTTGGATGTCTAGTCATACCTCGGCTACCGAAGCCGTGCCCGTACTGTAACAAGACGATCGGTCATAGCTGATTAGAAATTCGGTCTTAGCTTTTCACGCCTATCTAGCATCATCCTTTCTGCAGCACGGATAAAGGAGTCCTTATCTATTACCATACCAGACCCTTCCGTCTCAAGCATATATTCCATTTCTTCGTCGCTCCAACTGAAGCGACCAATTCCTTCTTCTCCTGAACCTCTCTTCAACAAATCTATAGCGTGGAAGATTAACAATGTATGCGCTCCCTCCGGCAAAGATCTGTTAAAAAGATTTTCTAAACTTTGCCTTCTGTGGGCTTTCGCAAACTCTAGTAGTTCAGAAAAACTTTGAAGAAACATATCCTCCGTGCATATTTTCTTTTGACCCGTTTTCCCATACAACGACAGGGCTATAGTCCGTTCGCTTGGGTTTCCCTTGCAACCGGCTTCAGTCTTCATTAAGTCTACCATAACTTGGAAAGCTCGTGTGGCTGTGATGCACCGCACTCCTGACGGAGTTGCTCGGTCCGAGGCTTTCTGAAAAGCAATGCGAGCGCCTTCCCTTTCAAGTACTGGCTTGTTCTCGGACTCCTTTGCACTGTCAACAGTTTCTTCTTCTATCTTTAAAGAATTGCAACCAAAGTCAGTTTGTTGCAATGTGCTCTGTGGATGACTCATTTCTGGATTCAAGCTCGCACGAGGTACTGGGGGTTCCTGAAGCCGCTTCATCGGCGGACACTCTGCTTCGTCCCTGATGCTAGCCCCTCTTAACGTTTCGCGAGCACCAGCAATCCCTGCATCAAGACATTCCTCTTCCACGCTTGCGTACCTCGAGACGACCATACCAGGAACGTCTGAGGTGGCTGAGAGCAGGCTTCTGCCCACCAGGACCAGCTGCTCCCCAACTCCTTCTGCTATGTTTGATGTGCCCATCTCTGGATTGCTCACCAACTGCCCTGGGGCCTCTCTTGCGCGAAATTGGTACTGCGTAGTTGGTGATGGGGGACTTGCACCCTTCGGCGGCTCCCGTCGTCCAACAGATGGCAGCAATCCGACGTCATCAAACATCCGCGCTCTTTGCCCTTCAAAGTTCATATTTGGGTGACAAGCCCCGCCGGGACCAGCGGATATAGGTGAAAATGTTCCAACAGTTGGCGCAGTATCCCCTCTGTTCTGCACTGTGGATGCAGGTTTGTATTCGAGTGTATGTTGCCCGGCATTAGCACCGTCCGCTGCTAATCGCGTACACTCAGACCCCGCTGAATTGGATGACGGTCCTAGGCGTGGTGATTGTCGAAGTCCCTTTGTTGACTTAGTCCTTTGGAATGTTGAAGCAAGCATATTAATCGAGGTTGCGTTGCAATTATTCTTGCCCGGAGCAGTGCGAGATCTATTTCTATTTTTAAGTGCCATCCGCCTCAGCCGAGCTAACGGAATATTGTCATCCGCCGACTCATCGTTGTCGCTGTCACCCGTCAGTGATGCCTTTGACATCCCAAGCGGCATTTCAGTAGTAGGTGGTGGGATGGGGGAGGGGGCTGTTGTCGTTTTCTTTGAAGAGGTGAATACGATCCTTCTGGCGGGTACTAGACAGGTTGGAGCAGGATCTCTTTTAAAGGATGGCGCGGGATCCTTATTAGAAACATGAGCGCTCCGGAGACGCAACCTGACGTTGACGCTGCACTGCGCCAGTGAGCTTGAAGTGTCAGGAATAACGTCTGATTCAACATTTTCAGTTATTGTTGCTGTGGGAGCGATTTCAGTCATTGTTGCTGCGGGAGCACTTCCAGTTATTGTTGCTTTGGGAGCACTGTCTCTTGTCGCCGAGGGAGCAGCTACACCACTTACGTCATTCGTTTCGAAGGAAATCACCTTTGCCGCCGTGTTGTCTGTCTCATCTGAAGCGGTCAAAGTCAAAGCCTCCTTAGGAAGTTTGCTGCTTGATTTTTCTCCCGGCCGACACACTAGTGATAGTTTTTCAAGACTTGGGTCGATCTCCGCTGGCGAAGGTAGTGCCTCTGTCCCAGTTTTGCGTGAGACATCGGCGGCGCTCCGCACATCCCTGCATTTCTCAATATCTGCTTCCTCTCCACCAAGTCTCAGCTCTCCTTGTCCCGTTTGGTCTTTCTTTAAATCCTCGCCATCATCTGCAAAAGGTTTCTCACAGTCCATCGCTGTTTCTGGTTGGTTCACAAGGCCAACATTTGACTTCACTGACAGTTCCTGACTGCTTCTGCTGCATGCCCTTGATAGTTGTTGTTGCAATGGAAGACTTTTGCTTCCCTGGCGCTCCTGTGAATCAGGAGTCTGTGACCGGTCCCGATACTCCTCTGCGGCTGTTGCATCCACTTCTTTCTCCCTTGAAGAAGCAGATCTCGGTGGTTTGATCCCTGCTGCTGCTGGTGCATCACCCGGTGAGGCTGACCTGCTCAGTTTCGTCGCTGGCCTTGGCGGTTCTATGGGGCCTTTTTTAGGGGCGAGTATTCGCGCAGGTTTACGGAGAAAGTCTTTCAATTCTGTTCGGCTGCTGCAGTTCGCTTGTGAGGTGAAGTTACCCTGTCTTCTATGGTTAGGAAGTTGTCTTCCACCAGATGAAGGATCCGGCGGCATGGTTTCTCGTGAAGGTGGTGAGCGTGACCTTCGCTCCCTTCTGCCACGTTCTAAAAGCACTCCTAGATCTTTTTGCGTATTGCAATAAGCATCCCGTGGTCGGACACTTCGTTCCTGTCCTAGGCGTTCATCAATGCTCATCCTTGCTCTTTCTTTGCCGTACTGGGGGGGAATCGAAAGCGATTCTTGTTGTGGAGTCATCTTTTTGTTTGGGAGGCGGTAGTTGTTTTGCCACTCAGGGAACTTCACAGGCCTTCCATAAGTACCTGATGCCACGCATGGTATAGATGACTTTTGTACCTCAAATTTGGTCGAATACATTACTGTCATGTTCTTTGGATCGATCGATTTGCAAAGGAGGCGGACCTCAAGGCCATCATGCGTCCTCGAATGGAGCTGTTGCATGACAGAGCTGACTGCTAAGAGACCGCCATTAAGACTTTGAGGAGCTTCACATAGTACCAATCCCGAGCGGATGTCAAATACTCTGACAGTGCTTGGACGATAGAGGTCGCTCGTGACAGCAATCACGAGTCTGCCCTTGTCTGCAAACGTTACCGAGGAATAAGGAGTTGAGTCAGAGCATGAGAGAATAGCCGGGGGGTCATCCCACCGGCCTCTTTCATACAGTTCGATGCTTAGGGCATCAGACGAAATTAGTGCAAGACGGCGACCATCATGTGACAAGTCCCACTTTGAGCAAGTCGTCTCATGATGTAGACAATCTGAGAATCTGGTGAGCTCCGTTCCGTCCCGGTCAAGTATAATAATGCTATTCCCAACGGCCTTCCAGGTTTTTGGGCGGACGCCTGATAAACCGACAGCGATTATCGAGGCATCGCTAGACATTTTACATGAATCGACTTTGCCGCGTTCCTCCAACTCGAAGACACAGCGGCGCTCATCGTCTAGCAAAATTATTGCTGTTGAAAAGGAAGACAAGAAAGGACCATCTCTGTAAGCGTTATCGAAGGATTTTGTTCCACGATAAAAGGTCGCGACCGCATACGAACCATCCGGAGTGATTTGACAAGCACGGGCGTTGCGATATGTTATGCGGTCAATCTCGATAAGACCAGGCTTTCCTCTGCGGTAGTCCCAAATCCTAACTTTGCCGTCCTGGGCTGCTGTGATGGCGCAGAGGAAGCGGTCAGAGACATGAGCCTGGAAGACGACGCAGCCATGTGGGATATTCTGGAACTCTTCCAGCGGCTCATTACGTCGAACGTTGGCGCACCAAAACTTGGCAGTGGACCCTTTGCCACAGGTAGCGAGCAAGTCACCGGCGCTGGAGAAAGCTGCGAAGTGACAGGGCGTGGGGCACAAACCCAGAGAATTACGGAACCGCGGGGGTGAAACCGTGCGTGGCTCGGGGGAGAGGTAACGCTGACGGCGGGGCGGGCGATAGGCATCCTCGCCGCTCCGAAGTGGACGCTTGCGTTGGAGTGATGGATAGTCTGTGTAGCGGTTCGGGCGAGAGTGCGAGCTCGAACGCGAAGGCCTCGGTGGGGAGCGCAAGGATGGCGGCATGATTCGGATGGGATGGCTCCAGTGAAAGACACGAAATAGCAGAGGAAACGCGGCGGTCTGGGGCAAGGCTGGAAATTCTTGCAGCAGGGAGATTGGGTGTGGGCCTTGTAGCAGTGCAGGCGAAAGGGGAGCGAGGTGGTCGTCTGTGGGGACGTTTTTGTCGCGGTACGGATAAGGGTAGAGTGAAATGGCGATTAAAATAGACCAACGACCCTTGTGGAGAGGCGAATGAGAATTGACAAAGGCCGTAGTGGTGGTTGGCTGGTGTGTTTGTGGCTCTGTCTTTGATTTGAGAAAATCGCAACCTCGATGCAAAAGAGGCCACATGAGATACCCAAGGCTAGAAAATGCCGAGAAAGCAAAGCGAAATACTGCCCTGACACGGCGCAGCACCGCATTCGTTCGGCGCCACCCAGCACCTGGGCGTCAGTACGGTAAGCACTGACACCGTTTGAAGTCAGCCAATAACGCACTGCAGCACTGTGATGCCAAGCTCCGGTGGGGGCTGATATAAAGCCGCCGTCGCCACCGGGGGGTGGCGACGGCGGCTTTATATCAGTGTTAAGAAATGGTGCCCTATTGGCAGTGCCCTACTTGTGGGGCTGTCTTGCCTGGGTGGAACCACAAGCACAGAGAGGCCTTGTGCCCCCTCGAACTTTTGACTGTGACTCTAACCGCACCCATCTTGCAAGGGTCCACCGGCAGACGTAGCATGTAGGTAAGAAATTACGCTATTCGGGGAGTGCAATGCAGGGGGGGGGGGTCGCTCAATAGTGCCTACTTTAGTAGTGCTTCCCTCTATATAGTGCTATGGCTCACCCTCTGGCACAGGTTATCATAACCTCACACGTGCATCATCCGGCATGGTTCAGTACAAAGGATGAAGTTAATTTAGTTCTGTTATACAGGCTTTGTTGTGTTTGTGTTGGCAGTGTGCTTTGTCCCCAAATATATGTATTTGAGCCTCCTTTATATAGTGCCATCCCCCCAAATAGTGCCATAGCTAGAGGTGTGTCACGCTATAGCACTATATCGTAGGAGGCACTGTACGTGTAATGAGTACTGTAATTCATTTTGCAATATCCTTGCTGGTCTTTTAAAGACCTTTCCATCGATGTGCTTGGTTTTGGGCGTGCACTTAAATTTGCTTCTCCCCTGTGAACCTTTCTTACACCTACAATAAAATACCTAATGACACTCTTTTGCACTACTTCGCAGCACGCACTACTACAGGGGGCACTATTCATGAGTCTCAATCACTTTCTTGTCAGATGACGAATCCTTCTGACGTACCCGACCTTTGATCCGGCCACTTCCAGCTCGACCAGAGGCTACAGTAGTTCGATATTCTGCGGAAGTTCCACTTCGAACGTTCCAACCGTTTGCGAAAAACTCACACCGTACGTCACCATATTCTGGGTCAGTTTCATCCCTACTGTACTACTTTTCCCACTGTACAGTATCGACAACACTGTCCAACGAACAGCTCACAGTTCAAAACCACATTCCAACTCCGAATAAGAATCGCGACACTGCACTCATTCAAGCTTTGCGAAGAAGGCTAGCGCTTTTGCCTGCAACTGTGGGTACGGAATACTGTATAGCACACACGATTCCTTTGTAGATACTGTACCAAGGGTACCGTAAGGGTACGCCATTGTGGGGCCTGTGACTTGTGGTCTCTGTGCCAACCAGCCATCTTCGAATGTTACCCCTCCTAAGGGCAATATTTTGGACAAGCCCATAATTCTGGACAAAAAAGTCGCCAACAAATGAACTGGCGTTACTAGTGTCTAGGTGACAAATGGCCTCATATGAGGCCAGTTTTTAGGCGGGCTTTTGCAATTCGAATAATTGTAGAAATTTATCGCTACTTTAGTGAAAAGCTTACGACTAGAGTACTAAACGTTGGCAAACCAGAAAACATTCAATTCCGTATCTCAGTCTTCCCTAATCAACACTTTCGTCTTCCTCTTCCCAAAATTTCTTCAAAATGGTGAGGGTCAATGATCCTCGAATTATTGCAGGAAACCGCGTCCACACTCGTGCAAGACTGCTCACAGCTCAGAGTAAATGTCGTCGCATGTATGGAGCCTCCTGGAAGATCAAGTTGGTCACGGGAACTGTCATTAGCATGAAAACTGACAAAGTGAAGGGTCGCAGTGTCACTTCAGTCAGGGCTAAATGGGAATTATCAGATGGCGTCAAGGAGGTCACGCTTCGCATAGCTAACATCAAGGCTGGTGAAGTGATGGACCTGATCGATGACGGTCCTGAAGATCATATCCATCAAGAAACTGAACATTATGCGCAACCGGAGCCTACAGAGGACCGCGTGACGCCACTGGAAGGACCATTCAGCCCGAGTACGAGAATCTCCGAGAGTGACGAAATGGATTCCCAAGATGGCCTCATGAATGTCCACGGCCGGGCCTGGAAGCGTGAGAAAGTCACGATGCATTTAAATGGTATGATACCGCCGAGAAGATGGAAGGTGATTGGACCGATTGATGAGATTATATCCCGTGGTCACAGTCCATCCCAAATGCATCCCATGGACTACTTCATGTGGATGTTCCCACAGGAGCACTTGGCATTAATGGTTTCCTACACCAACGATGCAATGGAATCAAGGGGACTTCGCTTGACTACAAGAGGTGAAATTTTGAATTTTTTCGGGGTGCTAATCCTTATGACTCGGATTGAATTCTGCACCAGAAGGTCTCTTTGGAGCTCACAGGAAACCAGCAAATATCTCCCGCAACCTCAATTCGGAAACATCATCTCCCGCAGAAGATTCGAGGAGCTTCGTCAGAATGTCACGTTCAGCATTCCAGCTGACTCAAATGACAGATGGGGTATGATCAGGGACTTCATGGTCGCAATCAATGATCACAGAGCATCACATGTGATTCCCTCACAGAACATCTGCGTTGATGAGAGTATGTCACGCTGGTATGGACTTGGAGGAGATTGGATTGAAACCGGTCTTCCTCATTATGTGGCCATGGACCGAAAACCCGAGAATGGCGGTGAGTTGAAGACTGCTGCATGTGGAAAAAGTGGAATCATAATAAGAATTGAGAACGTCGTCTCAGCTGAGGAGACTTCTTTAAAAGATTTTGAAAGTGACCACTTACACGGAACCGCAGTGACTTTGAGGTTGTTACAGCCATGGTTTCACACCAATCGTGTTGTCTGCGCGGATTCGTACTTTGCTTCTGCTGAATCACTTTATGAGAAAGGTCTTAGATTCACAGGTGTAGTGAAGACATCTACCAAGAAATATCCGATGAAATATCTATCTCATCTGGAGATTGCTGAAAAGGGAGAGCACGTCACACTAGTTTCGAAGCCGGTGGCCGGGCCTCATCTCATGGCAGTGATGTGGGTGGACCGAGACCGCAGATACTTTATTAGTTCTGTCGGAACATCCAACGAAGGAACTCCAATCTACCGCGAGAGATGGCGTACACGTCATGGCGTGACAAAAAAAGAGGAATTGTCTATCCGTATTCCCTCAGTCTGTGAGCAGTATTATGAAACTTGCTCTCAGATTGACCGCCACAACAGATCTCGTCAGGATGATCTCGGCTTGGAAAAGAAGTTCCAAGTCAAGGAGTGGTCTATGCGTGTCAACACTTCTTTATTGGCCATTTGCATTTTGGATGCTTGGAAACTGTATGCAGGTGCAAAGGGAGATGGTTCTAAGATGTCTCCAAATCAGTTTTATTGTGAGCTTGCTGACCAGTTGATTGATAACAAGTATGATCGTATATCGTTACGTCAGCGAGAATCAGACAGTGCTGTTGAAGATGAAGATGTTGGGTTTGGCAGTGGAATTGGTACTCACCTAACTCCAACCACTCGCAAGCGGAAAAGCGCATCCGGCGGGGAGACTTGTGCTCTTTATCAATCCAGATGCAATATTTGCAAAGGTACAAAAAAGTCAAAGTTTATTTGCTCAGCCTGCAAGGCATATTTTGACAAAGAAGTATACCTTTGTCATCACCAGACTGGGCGTGACTGTTTTAAGAAACACGTCGACGAACGTCACGATCTTACTTACAAAGGTAAGTACTATTAGTGCTTAAAGCGTTCTAGGCCTTTAAAACTGACTAAATGGGTCAGCATTTTAGTAAAATAGAGCAAAAAGAGATAAAAAACTCCTTTTGCCCCCTATGGTTCTATCCTGCGTCTAAAGACTTGCTTGGAAGACCTGCAGCCGTGTCGGAATGCCCCTTTATGAGATGTCACCGTATTCAATCTCATGTATGAGTGGGCGCTATAAAGCGTCCTGGGCTGCAGGTCACGAACAAGAACCATCGAGATCCCCGAAGGGATTTTTCGACCACTAAAGTGCTCAGCGAGGAGTTGAACCCCGGCCTCTAAGACTCAGCGATCCTTGCAGACCACTGAGCTGGCTTGTCAGTTACTAACTAGTCGTTTATAGTTGTCTTTATAGTCGTTCAAAGTTCTACTTCGTAAAAATTGTGCTCCTTTTGTTCTATACTTGCGAAAATCTTAAATTTTGTTTAAATTTTACTGTAGAGCATTTGACCTCATATGAGGTCAAGGGTGACCTCATATGAGTCAAATTGCCGGTCGTCTAGACACTAGTATAAACAACCCACAGAAGTTGCCCAAGTGGCGCCGTACGTTAGCACTTGACAAGGCTTATAAACAGGAAACCGCCCAAAAACTCCCGCCCTTTCACATCATTCAAACGCGTTCAAACAGACAACCGCCTTTCCCACACCCACTTCCACTCCCATCTTCCAATTTGTCTACAACCCAAATTTTCCATATCAGCCTTCTCCGCACTGTTCACAATGCCACTATCTATGCGGCGACAGACTAGGACGGCAACAGATGCACAGCAATTATCCACCAAACGGCTGGAATCGAAGAAAAAAGCCATCCAGCTACTCAAAACCACAAACTTGCCAATCCGAAAAATTGCCATTGCCACAGGCATCTACAAATCAACTGTGGGCAATCTTAAAGACCTCATAACCCGCAACCAGACGCGTGAACTCGAAAAAATCTTAAGCGACAAGAAGCGCTCCAGTGCTGGAAGGCCAACAGTACTCAGTGCGTCGGAAGAAAAATCGTTTGCGAGCGTTTGATATAAGCTGGCAAAAAAGGATTCGCTTTTGATGTGAATGGATTACGAAGTGTGATGTCAAAAATGGCCAATGACGGCCGAAAGGGTTGGAAGAACGGCCTGCCATCATCTTCAGCAGTGCGATCTTTTCGGTCGCGAAATCGCTCAATAACATATCGATCAAACGAAAATAAAGACAAAGTCAAGTTCAAGGGAGAAAATTATGACCATGTTAAGGATTACTTTGATGTGCTTGCTTAGTGAGGTAGATTCAAGGCACCCTGGTGTGCTGACTAATGGGGACAGACTGTGGAACTTGGATGAAACGGCAGTTGACACAACATTCGGTAATCGCGTCAAGGTTTTTGGTGCCTCCGACACTCACCATGGGAGATTTAAAAAAGCAAAAAAGACCGCAGGGACTGGGAGACACATAACAGCTGTTGTTGCTGTCTCCGCCTCTGGAAAAATTTCGCCGCCATTCTTCATCGTGGCAGGAAAATATGTCATGTCCAATTGGTTGGATCCTGTTCCAGATGTCTACAAAATGAGCGGCGAAATATGCAGGCCTTTCACGAAAGACAACTGGTTTCCTTCCGATAGGGTTATTAAGTGCAGCGAGAACGGGTCAATGGACATGGAAATTCTTCCATGCTTCATGGCGCACTTGAACAATTTTGTCAGCTCCATTCTTCCCAATAATCAACACTACGTTGTGTGTATCGACGGCCATTCTTCTCGAAATGGCCTCACTTGGCTCGAACATAGTGTGACGAATTGCTGTGAGATTGTGCTATCCCCGGCTAATACGTCACATTTTCTTCAACCATGCGACCAAAAAGTTAACAAACGGTTCAAAAGTGCCATGCAAACCCTGCCAGATGACTTTAATAAGTCTGTAATTGCCGACACTCAAAGCGTGCGATTTATTTTGATGTGCGCAGTGTATGCCTTGAGGCAAATCACGACAGATGACATAACTCATTCTTTTCATGCCACAGGTCTCTATCCCTTCAATCCGCACTTTCCGGAACGTTTCGCAACTCGGAAAGATCTTGCTACGCGTGAAGCCAGGAAACAGCTGGAAAGAATTGAGAAGAGTGGTACCTCAGCACCGATAATTGAAGTGCTTCATCGAAGTCGGGATAAAGACACGTTACAGCGGGTCCAAGCACTAGTCTCTCAAAACAAGTCAGCTGAAGAAATTTTGAGAGATGTAAGTTGTTGTGGTATAACTCCACTCCGCCCTGGGTTGGTTGAGAGGCGGAGGCTACTGCGAGGGAGCACGCGGCGTGGACGCGACGCGCTAATTGAACCGATCAGACGAGCTCACGAAAAGGGAGTGGCTCACTGGCCGGTTACGCGCAGTCGCCCCGTGGTGCGTGAACGGGAGCGACCGGTAACGGGTTAGAAGCCAGCGCGCGCGATAGGCAACCGAAACGGACGTATATAGGCGCGAAAGGGACGGGGGCGAGCTTGCCCCAGTTTACTGGTGGGGACGGGTGTCAGGTCTTAACCCCTCAGAGGGACGCCTCGGACACCTGTCCCAGTATACAGCAGTACAGTACCTGCCGCCTAGTGCGTGCCGGGTACTGTACACAATTAAAAAGCTAGCGCCTCAATTCCTAATTACCGCGGGGACACTGCAGCTACACGTGTGTACTACTGTACACACGCGCTGCTTACAGACTACCCCACAGATGCCACGTGTGCTAGCGTACACGCGTAATACTGGCAGACTACCGCTTGGCCGACACGTGCACTACTGTACACGTACGCCAGATTACAACCGCTCGGCACGCGCGCGCTCCCTGCACGTGGGCACACCCGCCCACGTGTCCACCGTGCACGGCCGCACTGTTAATAATCTCCCCGCGCGCGCGTCCGTCGTTATACTACAGTTGTCTTCTTAAAAAAGCTGATGCTGAACAGAAAAGGAAAATACAGCTCAACAATAAACTGCAACGAGAGTCCAGACAACAAAAAAAGGCAGAGAAGAAAGCGTTGCGTGATGTTGAGCGCAAGCAGAAGCGGGAAGCACGACAGAGAGAGCGCGATGACATGGCTGACAAACGTCGCAGAGTGCGAAAAGCGCCAACGGATGCGATTTTGCCTGGGAGTTCAGGCCATGAGAGGACGCCCGTCAAGGGTTGCTTAAAGAAGGGCATGGCAAAGGTTTCGCGAGCAGTCGTCGAGGAACTCCTCGGTGATATACAATGCGCTGTAGCCAGGGCGTAGGAGGCCGCAATGCTTTGTCGGTCATAAAAATGATGTCGGAAATTGACCGTTGAACATCGAGACTCTGTAAAAGTTTGCGCTGTGGTCTGCGTGCTGTTTAAAAGCACTCCTGTCAGGTGCTTTAGATGCGTAGTTGTCTCCGGATGACAACAGTGCCGTTATCAGGGCTGATCCTTGTTATAAAGGTATTTTGGTTTAAAAAAATGAAAGTTGTCCATATTTAAGCCTCCAGGGAGGGGTAGAACGTCTCCACCGGTGTCGTCCCAATCAGACAGGGTCCAAATTTTCTATTGCTGCGATTGGCTATTGCTGGTCGACCATATTCAATCTTTGAACCTCTCCAAAAGATCGTCCATATTCTTTTGGAATGGATGTTCGGCCCGGTGGCACCTTTCCTCACTGGTGCACTCTAATTTTTGCCTGGCTCCCTCCCATTCCGGAAAAAATGTCAGTACTACAGTCTCGCTTCGTGTTGGCGGCAAGCCATTGTATGTGGGAAATGACGATCCTGTAGTATAGTGGCGGTCGCCAGCTATGAGCTAGCTCGAGGAAGAGGTAACAACCAATAGGGGGTGTCCCGCGGTAGATCGGGACTGTAGTGCAATAATGGGCTCTACAGGGGGTGGAACAAAAGGAAACCAATAAGGTATGACAAAGTATTCCGGATTGGGGGACACACGTGTGAATGTTTGCACAGTATTATTTTAATTATTTGTTTTAATTTAGTTACCAATTATTTAGCTGACATTAGATTAGATAGGATCTAGCGCCCCGAGCTACTGCAGGGGCTTCGGCGGGGCGATATATAACTTAGCCCATGGGCCACAAATTCAGTAAAGGTAACCCGAGTTGCCGGAGTTTTATCTCGCCTTCGTCGAAAACCGCTTCCGTTCACGCGACGCGCTTCACTTCTACGATGCTAACGACATCCTCTATTGCTCGGTGTGCCCTTTCCTTATCCTTTTACCTTTTCTATCTCTAATACCACTCCTTTTCTATCTCCCCATCTATTTTTCCTTTCATTGTGTTGATTCCATTGGAGTCGGTCGCGACCGATCCGGTGTTGGTGTGACTGCCATCGGGCTGCACGTAGGTCGTAGCGCTGCTACAGTGTCCTGTTCCGTCGGAAGGCTGTTGCAACGACGACTCCTTCGAAGGTCTTGTCATACAAGATAGTGTTGGTGCCATCAGCTGCGATTGCGATAGAATTGGTGTCGGTGTTCTGCCATCGGGCAACAGGTTGGTCGTAGCGTTGCTACATAGTTACGTTCCCGTCGGGTAGTGCCAATCGAGCCCCCGTCGAAGACCTTGAATTATAGGCAAGGTGCTGAAGACGCTCGTCGAGCTTTGGCCTTACAACCCAGCGAACCGCGGTTACATTCTCGTACACAATCCCAACCCGCACTCGCCGAGCACTCAAGTCTTCACAAGTCTCTACCACCACAATCCTCCCGGGCCGGGCATCATTCCTTACCCTCCCCCCCGTCGGAGTCGAGCTACTGTGGGCCGCAAGCCCACAGAAGGGGAAAGGGAGTCTCGAACGCTCCGTAGCGAGTGCCATCGGCAGTGGTTGTTTCTGTTGCTGTTTTTCTTCTTTTTGTTTGACCGTCGGACTGTGATCGCGGCCTGTCAGGCACATTGCACCACAGGGACGGTGGTAGAGCAAAGGGGAAGTACGTCGGCCGACTGTAAAAGCACGACGCACTGGTCGAAGTGCGGACCCGGAATGGGACCAGCACTGGAAGGGGTGGTGTAAGAACACACAAAACAGGGTTGAACCCGAGCCTACAGACTATTGTCAGAAACTGGCGGAGCCCCGAGTAGCGTAAACTCCTAGAGGGAACGAGCGGGACAGATGTCAATAGTGCCGCCAAGGTTAGAGGCTTGCCGAAGTCCGCGACTTGACAATCGTCACAATGTAGGGAGAGAGAAATAGGTCGTGCGACAGTAATACGCCCAGGGTAGGGGCTAGTCTTAGCCCGCGTAGTCGCAATGACAGATGGAAAAGTATAATAGGGAAAACAGTAGAAACGTCGAGCGACAGAGAAACGCCTAGGCTAGAGGCTAGTCTTAGCCCGCGTGGTCGCAACGACAGAGGAAAAAGGAAAACAGTAGAAACGTCGAGCGACAGAGAAACGCCTAGGCTAGAGACTAGTCTTAGCCCGCGTGGTCGCAACGACAGAGGAAAAAGGAAAACAATAGAAACGTCGAGCGACAGTAATACGCCGAGGTTAGAGGCTAGTCCTAACCCGCGTAGTCGCAACGACGGAGGAAAGGAGAAGGAAATGGTAAAGGCAATAGAGCCAGGGAAACGTCGAAAGACAGATGCCGACAATGTCGCCTAAGTCAGAGGCTTGTCTTGACCCGCGATGTCGCACCGTCGAAGGAAATCCGTTCCCAAAAGATCCTTGACTGTTTACTGTCATTGCCCGGCGCCGTCGCTTAAATAGGCGAGGTCGCGTGGTTTTGGACATTGTCCATCCTACTGTACTGCTGTACTCTATTGTGCAATGCACTGTACTATGCCATTACTACTGTACCTTGTCATATACAACCTCCGGGCTGTAATGTATACAGTACGTCATCTGCCTGTAATGCCCACGTGTAGTTCGTCCGCCTGTAAGGCACACGTGTAGTCCATTCGCCTGTAAGGCGCACGTGTAGTCGCGCGCCTGTAAGGCACCCGCCGCGGCGGGTGCTGTACAAATTACAAATCTGGGCTGTGATACCACAGATCCAGATCATGTCAGGAGAATCGCGACTCAGATTATTGTTTTAGATTGGAGATGCCAGTTGGAGCGGTTCATCTTGATCCAAATAACCCGTTTTTGGACCGAAATCCTGTGCTCCAAATTTTCGGTCCAATCCAAGTCCAAAAAATGGATTGAAACTTCTATGCCGGTGTGGTGCCATCACTCTCAAACATTTGTCCAAATATTGAATTGGACCTCATCATCAGCATTGGTGGAGACGCTCTTAAGATACTTTCACTGGGGGATCCGAGAAAACTCGATATTTGGCAATACAAGTTCCAAACAAACCACACTCTACCGCAACCTATTTCTAAACATGTTGAGCTCTTTTATACTTCAGTAAACTCCTCAGTATCAGCCACTACACCGTACTCATCCACTGCCGCAGCCTTTAGGTCGACGTACAGCATTTTGGTCCTACCTCCTTCCTTGAAAGATAGGTTGCTTTTCGAAACTACCTGCGTGATTACCTCGAACCGTTCGGGATCGTCAACGTTACGGTGAAGATATCCTGGCAATAGACTCCACAGCATCAGAACACCTCTTCTGGAGTTCGCTTAAAGCTGACTCGAATCCTATAACTGAGGGATGGTAGGCCATAAATCCACTGCTCGGATTAGATAGTTTCCAACGATGCATAATTAAAACATCTACAAGAGGCTTCGGCCATCGTACAGCAAGTTGTAAAAATGCCCTCCATCTACCACTGTAATAGTAGAATCACCAGAGCCGACTCCAGATGACAAGATAATCGCCACGCACAAACGCCTAGTCAATTTAGATCGTTCAATCCACCCAGAGATCATGAACAATGGCTTAAATGCTAGTTCTCCCGCAGTCAGCTCCGCGCCAGCGCCAGTATCCATTTCTTCCTCGTCACTCTCCTCATCGTCATCCACCAATACGGCCGACGCCCGTCGTTTACAGGCCGAACCAGGCCCCTCTGTGGCACTACAACATCGGTCAAGGGCCACACTGTCGCGAGATTCTTCGGCCTCAACGCCTTTACAATACAGAAAAATTAGTTTGACAAATGAATGTTAAACATATCAATCATAAATCATATGTAAATGTCACACTCCCAGTTAGGCTTACCTCTCATCATTTTTTTGCTTCCAAATTCTATACGCATGGCGTTGTAGCAGGTACGAAAATTTCTCCGCTTGTGCTTTTGGAATACCGCATCTGATTCCCAAACAGCTTTCGGTGACTCACCTCCGGTGACCTCCCCCTTCTCAAACTTCGAACGCAGCATGCGCACAGCCAGCGACTTATTGGTCAAACGTCCGACAGAAACCATGATCCCTGAGCTCGTAAGAGAGGGTGCGGCGTGAGGAAAAAATACAGACTTAGGTTAGAATGGGGTGCTGTGTTGGTAGGTTGAAAACAATGAGGGTGAGGGAATGGTGAGAGAGAGAAGTCTCAAGTTTGTTGTAGCATAGACACCCCCAGTCAACTGAGGGTGTATGCGCAGTCCGACATAGACCCCGTTCGAACGGGAAGACGGGTGAAGCACCAGCTAACGAGACAGGGAAGCGGGCCCTGGTAGCGTGGTAGAGCGGGACGGTCGGGGGCGAGCGTACGCGCGGGCCGACCTACGCCTCGACGCCCCTGAGCAGCGCTGGGTAACGTTCCAGTGCTGACGGGCGGAGGCGGATCTAGGCTGGCGCGCGTACGCGTGTGTCCCCTACCCGCTTAGTCCCGTTTAACGAGCGCGAAGACGAAAGCGCGTCGTTAGAATAAGCTGGGTGGACTGAACTTGGCGGTAGGTCGTGGACAAGTCCCTGCTTATCCTCTTCCACCGCCGCCAGTCCGCTCCATATTTAATATACAAAACAATCTATAACACTGCAGTACCAAAGTACTGTAGTGGACTACTGTAGTACAGATCGGACCGTACTGTAATACTGTCAGTCACCGTGGCTGACAGTACACGTGTGCGCGTGCTTCCGTTCCGCGCGGTACCCGCGTACACGTGTACATCCGTGGGCCTTGCCCGAGGGGTACACGTGGCCACGCGCGGTAGTACTGTAGAGCATCGGGCTCTACAGTATTGGATCCCGGTGTTGATCTAATCTAACTAAAAAGCCCCAGGGGGCGTTATACTACATTTGTAAGTAGATGACGTTTACTTATAAAGGGTAAAACTATTGCCTCGCGTTGACAAATCCAACATGGCATCCCGGAGGAAACCCCGGCATCCGAACTCGCGGCCAAGCCGCTGTACCGGTAATGAAGTTGGCGGGAAGGCCAAATGGGCATGACAGGTCATGTGCCACGTCACAGAAGCGTCTTTGTCAAACAATACAAAGAATTGGGGTGCCTTAATGTTTTACTGCGGTTGTAAATACAGTAGTTGCAAAAAATATAGCACATGTTGGGTTTGTGAATGTCCAGATAGAAGTATTTCTTTATGTTCGAAAAGGGCTGCAGCACCGCTGGCACAAGCGACGCTGACACCAATCCCGTTGTCCGTTTTGCAAAAGATTTAATATATTCTGCGTTATGATAGAAAACGTGCAGAACCCCCGGCAAAAAATAGAAACACTTTGAAAGAATGCTAACTGTGACCCTCGCAAAGACAAAACCGTTCACGTTTAGTGTCTATCTTTTACCCCTAGCTTGTACGACGTCTATGCAGCGTTTCTGCATCGAGTTGACCAGGATTCCAGCGTTTCAGTTGATAAATTGTTCCAAGCTGCGACGATACAGTCCACGAGAGAGTTACTGTCCTCAAACTGCCGTTGATTGGCATAAACCTTTCTGACCAGTCTCCCCCACAGATTCTCGATTGGGTTGAGGTCCGGAGAATACGCAGGCCAGTCAAGAACATTTACAAAATAGTCTCTGAGCCAAGCTTTTGCCACCGACGACCGGTAGCGAGGCGCTCCATCTTGCATAAAGGTCCAATTAAGGGGAAGGTCGTCCGCAAAAGGAAGCAAATGCTCTCGTCATGTGTCGACATACTTGATGCCGTTCTAAGTTCCACTCAGTATCACTAGAGATGACTTTCTCTGGCCTGCAAAAAAACCCCAAACCATGACGCTGCCTCCTCCGCTGTGGCGCTTCGAAAACCAGTGCTTCTCTCCCGGCAAATCATGCCATTTGTACGCCAGCCCGTCAGGTCCGTCCAAATTAATTTTCTTTTCATCGGACCACACGATCCTTTCCCACTGAGAGCGCGTCCAAGTCATCTTCTCCATAGACCATGTTAGGCGTTGTTTTTCATGGCGTTCTCGCATCGCTGGGGTTCTTTGCAGGCGCTTGTACCGCAGATGCGAGGTGTTCTGCAGCAATTGGCGCACCCTACGGGGCTTTGACTGGGACTTGTACGGCCTTGACTGTAGCATAACCGCCGGCTACTGTACTATACATTACATTTAGAATAAGATCTAACGCTGTAAGGTACGGACCTTACAGCGTGCGCGCACGCATAACTTACAGCGCGCGCGCACCAACACGTGTACCCCACGTGTAGCACACGTATGCTGTCAGCCCCCGCGGCTGACAGCGTAACAGTGCGGGCCGGCCCGCACTGTATACAGTAAGCCGACTACAGTACAGTCCGTACTGTACTGTAGACGGATAATTAACTTGTACAATAAATATAGGGAGCGACCGCCGGCGGGGAGGACCAGGACAGGCAACCCTCCACCGACGGTCGACCACCCGGCTTACTCTACTCACACCACCGTTCCGCGAGGAGTTATCACCGAGCAGGTAGTGGACGCGCGCGACACCGCGGCGAGCTGCGATCCGCCTCCGCCCGTCAGTACCGGATCGTCAACCGGTACTGCTCCGGGGCGTCGAGGCGTCGATCCGCTCGCCGACGCGCGCGTCCCCGCCGATCACGCTCTACCACCCGCTACCGGCGCGCTTCCGGTGGCGTTGGTTGGTTCAAGACCCTCGGTACGCCGATCCGGAGTCTTCCGCCGAACATCTCGAACACCCCTCCGCCGTGTGTGGGGTGTTTATGCGACACTGGTCTCCCGACCTAGAAGACCTTCAAGATCACGCCGAGAAGGTTGTCCTTTATCTCCGCGTCCGTACGCGTTGAGATGAGCGCCGAGTACCCGACCTCGATCCGATCCGAGCCGGCGGATGTGCGAGAGGCCGCGCTGCGCGTCCAAGTGGGCGACGACGACCCAGGTCCTCCGGACCGCGAACCGTCGCCCGACTTCTGCGAAGGACGCGCTCGCGCGATGTTCGATCGCATCGCCGAGTACACCGAGCATGTCCGGACATCTCTCCGCATCGACGTCTCCGACAGCGTCTACGCCCGCTGCATTGAAGAGTTGCGTGTAGTATAACCCCCCCTGGGGGCTTTTTAGTTAGATTGGATCAACAACAGGATCCCCTACTGTAGAGCTCGACGCTCTACAGTACAACCGCGCGTGTCCACGTGTACACCACGGGGACAAGAGACACGCGCATACACGTGCACACGTGTACCACGCGCGAACGAAGCGCGCACGCACCACGGGTAATACGTGTACTGTCAGCCTCGACATAGCTGACGGTATTACAGTGCAGGCCGACCTGCACTACAGTAGCCCACTACAGTACCTCGGTACTGTAGTGTTATGATAGATTGTTTTGTATATTAAATATGGAGCGGACCGGCGGGGGTGGAGGAAGACAAGCACGGACTTGTCACCCACCGACCGTCAAGGTCCGACTTCCCGCTTATTTCTAAGGTAACGCTCGCTAATTACCTTAGAAGCGGCACCGAGCGCGGGTTGAGGACGCGCGCGGTACGCCCACGAGCCGGCTCCGCCTCCGCCCGTCGGTACTGGATCGTTACCCAGTACCGCGCCGGGGCGTCGAGGCGTCGAACCGCTCGCGCGTACCGGCGTCCTCCCCGTTCCCGCTCTACCACGCTACTCGGGCCCGCTGCCCGGTGCCGTTAGCTGGTGTCCTGCTTCACCCCCGTCTTTCCGATCGGACGGGGTCTCGGTCGAACTGTGCATACACCCCTATCGCTGGGGGTGTTTATGCTACAGTGGTCTCCCGACCTAGAAGACCCTGGAGTTCGATCTCCGAGAAGACTTCCGCTTCCCTCCGCGAACCGATCGCGTTGAGATGAGCCAAGAGTTTGAGCCCTCGATCCGCTCCGAAGCGGCGGATCTGAGTCCGGCCGCTGTGCAGTCCCCATCCGCCCCGTTGGGCGACGGCGACGCAGGTCCTCGTGACCGCGAACCGTCGCTCGGATCTTCTGAGGAAAGAGCGGCGGCGATGTTCGAACGCATAGCCGAATACATCGAGGAAGTCCGTACTTCCCTTCGGATCGATGTATCGGACCATGTATACACTCGATGTATGGCCGAACTCCGCTCCCTGCGTGAAGGGAGGTTCGATAGAGTGACGCAGTCCTTAGAGAATCTCCGAGCACTGATCGACGAGTTACACTCGCGGATAGTGCTCTTCGAAGACTCCCGTTTCGCCTCGCCCGGACCGTCCTGGCAAGGTCGCCCCGAGAGGCCGACCTCGGTGAGACGACCCGAGGACCAAACCTCTCCGACCGCAGAGCAATTGGGTGCGTTCGCACACCTCTCCGCTGAGCTCAACGCCACTCGTCGGCGTGCTCGTGACATGGAACGTACCATGGCCGAAGGGCTACCCGGTGCCCCCTCGAGAGGGCCCGGCGGTACCGTACCTCCGAGCGCCGCGGTCCCCGAAGGTTGGCGTCCGACTGGTGCCGCTACCAGTCGGACTGCAGAAGGAAGCCGTCCTCCGATAGACGCGAACTTCGCGTCTGAGACCCAAGCCTTGCCTCCTATCGCCGGAAGTAGGCGGCAAGTGGACCGCGTATCCAACGCGGACGAACAGGACCGTGGAGGAGCCGCCCGTGGATCCGGAGAACCAATTTCTCCGTCGATCCCCGCTGGGGCGGCTACCCGCCGGCGAGTTACGCCAAGCATCCAGGTCCGGTAGACGTCCGTACGCTACCGGTTACCTCCTTCGGCACGCTGGGTCCCGGTGAACCCGGGCTCGAGCCGGTACATACGATGATCCAAGAGTTCAGGGCCGTTGCTGACTATCGTATGTACCGCTTGGATAACACCTCGAGGCTCGTTACCTCCGGTGACGCGGGACAGATCGCGAAGTACGTCCAACGCTGTCGTGGGATCCGTCCCACGATGCGCAGCTTCGACGGTACCGACCCGATCCAGCTGCTGCCGTTCTTGAAGGATATCTGAATCACTTTCAACTCGCAACACCTGACCGAAGGTGTTGCGGTACGAGTTCTCGCGCACTTCCTCGAGCGCGACGCGGAGCGCCTGTATACGAGTTATACGATGCGCGGCCTCCGCGCCGGCCAGCTCCACGACGACGTGAGCTGGCCGGGGCTCGTGAATCAATTCTTGAAACGCTATCTCACGGACGACGTGTTAGGTGAATCGTACGACGCTGTCGCTACGGCGCGACAGCAATCGCATGAGACGGAAAGCACGTTTGCTGACCGACTCGAGACTGCCGCGTTCCGATGCACGGCAGTCTTCACCGAACAGTCCCTTGCGCACTACTTCGTGCGGGGACTTGCACCGGCAACCCGTGCCGCAGTATCCGAGACGGTGCAAAGGCTGCCAGGCAGTCAGAAGACCGATCTTCCGACCATCCGCCGTATCGCCACGGCGGAAGGTACAACGTACCGCGCTCGGCGCGGGTTACCTCTGCCGGATCCGAAACCGGCAGGGAGGGCTGGCAGGACTACGAAGTCTGCCGCGACAAGTTCGCCCGCCTCGACCCTCCATATCGGGGAGGATGAGTGGCAGGCCGACCCTGTCCTCATTACGCAAGGAGCAGGGCCCGTGTGGGCACGAACCCCCTCACCGATGTCGACCGGAACGACATCGAGTTCCGCGACCGCATTCGCGGCCACTCCGAGAGTGGCAAGGGGCACGGACCCCCGCGTCGCCGAGCTCGATATCTCGAATCGAGATAAGGGAAGCGCCTCGCCCCGCGTGCCCCTCCTCACCGATGAGGAGGCGCGGCACGCGGCGACCTTCGCCTCAACGGACGGCAGCGCGTACGTGTGCTGGCTATGCCGTACGTACGGGCATGCCATGTACGCGTGCCCGTTCCTGTCGCCGGAACAACGAATGTTCACGGCGTACAGGAACTACCGCTACCAGATGGAGACGCGCCCAGGGGCGCGTAATCTCCTCCGGCAAGCGGCGGGCGAGGGCCGTCACCCGCGTCAAGGTTTCGCGAACCGATCGGGTGGGGGCGCACGCTTCGCCCCCCGTGGAGGCCAGTACCGTCGTAACGAAGTCGATCGTCGGGATCGACCTGCCTACCGCCAGGCGGACACAAGGTACCCGCCCAAGAGCAGAGAGAGGACCGAGACCGTTCTCGGTTACCCCAACAGGTACAAAATGCGATAATGTACCTGCCAGACTGGGTAGAGGATCCGTACCCTCTACCCACGGAGGGTCACGAAGGCGAGCGGACTCGCTTCGTCCCCCATATCCTGCGACGACCGGACGCCGCAGTTCAAGGCCCGGAAGTACCGGAATACTTCGCCAGGGCCGCTGAACCGCAGTGGGGGAATCGCCCCGACCCACGCGGACGGCTACCCGAAGAAGACCTGGCCGTCGATAGCCAGGAGGTTAGCTCCGATAGCACAGGTAGTTCGAAAAAAGGGTAAAGACGGTTACGTACACGCGGTCGCGTGAGCCGTCTTTTCCCCACGAACTAGACCCGACCCCGCGTGCTCGCCAAGGACACGGGGGGTATTGTCCGATAATACATCCCCCGCTACCGGAGGCGAACACGGGAGCTCCTGTAATGCCGATACAGGAGAGAGCGCACGTCGAGGTCTCCGAAGGCCCGACGTTAGGAGAACAAGACGCGGGGACAGCCGACGTCCCGGTGAGGCGTAACGAAGGCGACGGGGGCAACGACGACCGAAAAGATTCGGTCGACCCCCTGACTCCCGCGAGCCCAAGGTCGCCGGAGAAGGGTCCGTGTCGTACGGACTCGAGTAATCCGAGGGGCGTCACTGATCCGCGGACGCCCCAAGGAAGGGGGAGAAGGAAACGCAAGCGGGGCCAGCACCGAAATCGAAGGCCCCGGCGGAACGACCTCACCGATAAGGTCGCCCCGAAGGTTGTCGAAGGCGTCATTTGCCTTATGACGTCGAAGATCTACAACGTCCTCGGCTCGATAGCCACAGAGGGAAATGCATTTAAACCCCGTACGATCGCCGTTGATACGTGCTCGGGGTATAATCTGGTGAGGAAGGCCGACCTTCCCCCCGATTGGACGCGTTACGTCGTTCACGACGCACCTCTGCCACGATTGGCAGGCGCGAATAGCAACCCCCTCAAGCTTTCGGCCGTCTTCCGCCTGGCGGTGCGGTTGAGGAACACGGTGTTCCGAATTCCGTTCGTAGTCGCGGACCAGCTCGCCGTGCCGGTCCTTCTCGGCACGGCCTTCATCGATACGCACGTGCGATGTATCGACATCGAAGTTCAACGAATGGAGCTACGCCAAGGCGGTTCCGTCGCCATCGTTGACGAAAAGGGGGAGTCGACTCCCCCTACCAGGCGACACGGACGACACACGGGTCGGCCGGACGTACGCGAGGAGGCCCCGCAGGCAATCCGAATCGCCCGCTGGGTTACCATCCCCGCGATGTCACAAGCCCCTGTGCGTGTGACAACCGCGGGGAGGGGCCTCGTGTTCCTGGAGCCCAAGCCCTCACTCCAACACCGACATGGAGTGAGGCTGACGAATGGCGTCGCAGAGGTCCTACCGAATCAGACCTTCGACGTCATCGTCGCAAATTTCTCACGACGAGAAAGGCGGCTTCCGAAGCACACCGTCGTGGGATACGCGAAGCGCAACCCCCTCGCGATCCTCACTCCCGAACGTAAGGTCGCCGAGGGGATCGCGCACGCGCTACACCTCACCGACGTGACCGATCCAGTCGGTGGGGTAGGAGTTGGCCGATCCAACTCCGACGATAAGACCACCGCCGGGGGCAGGGGGGTCGACCCGGACGAACGGTCGCCTTTATGCCAACCGACGGCGAAGGGTACTGTACTCCCCCAGCAAAAGGATCCCGAAAATCCACCGATGGATTGGGAAAAAGAGATCGACCTGTCATACATTGACGATGACAAGCTCCGTGGCCACGTACTCGAGATGCTCCGTAATCACTCGAGTCTGTGGAGCGGTGCGCTTGGAACGATCCAAGCCACGGAGCACCGCATTCCCCTCGAACCGGGAACGAAACCGATTCGTTCTATGCCCTATCGGAAGGGCCCGGCCATGCGCGAAATGGTCGCGAAGGAGGTCAGCAAGATGTTGAACGCAGGGGTTATCGAACCCGCGAGCACCGAGTGGGCGTCCCCCGTGGTGCTCGTACCGAAGAAAGACGGCTCTCTTCGGTTCTGCGTGGACTACCGGCGTCTCAACGCGAAGACCGCAGCGGATTAGTATCCACTGCCACAGATGGACGACTGCATCGACTCGTTAGGAGATGCAGCCGTCTTCACCACGTTGGACTGCAATTCCGGTTATTGGCAGATCCCGGTCGCTCCAGAAGACCGGGATAAGACCACGTTTACGACGCACATGGGCACGTTTCGCCACCTGCACATGCCGTTTGGACTCAAAGGGGCACCGGCCACCTTCCAACGTGCGCTCGACATAATACTCTCCGGAGTCCGCCGGCAAATATGCCTCGTCTATCCTGACGACGTGATCGTGTTCTCCCGTACGCACGGAGAACACGCGAGGCATCTCGATACCGTCTTGAGCTTACTGCGGAGTTCCGGTATCTCCCTTAAGCTCAAGAAGTGCAGCTTCTTCCGACCGAAGGTGCACTACCTGGGGCACGTCATCTCCCCAGGCAAGTTGAGCGTGGCCGATACGGCGGCCGACTCTTTCAAGACGTTCACGTTCCCGAAGACGTTGACGCAAGTGCGCTCGTTCCTCGGGGCGTGTAACGTATACCGCCGATTCGTTAAGGGGTTCGCTAAGATTGCGCGTCCTCTGACCGACATGACGCGCAAGGATTCGGACCCTGATTTGTATAACCCCACGGAGCTGCAACTTCAGGCGTTCGAGAACCTTAAGAAGTGCATGATCGCTCCGCCGATCCTCGCGTTGCCCCGGCACGGTCGTCCGTACATAATACACACCGACGCGAGTGCCTACCAACTCGGCTGTACCTTACTTCAGGAGCACGAAGAGCCGAACGACTGGCGGCCCGTGGGGTATTGGTCGTACTCACTGCCCGATAGTGAGCGCAACTACAGCGCTACCGAACGCGAGTGCTTCGCCGTAGTGTGGGCCGTCCGCACACTACGGCCGTACGTAGAAGGCACGAAGTTCACCGTACGGACGGACCATGACGCCCTCCGAGGGCTCATGTCCCTCACCGAGAGTTCCGGAAGACTCACCCGGTGGCGGCTACGTCTGGCTGTATACGATTTCACCATTCAGTACCGCCCCGGACGCGTGCATCAGGTGCCCGATGCCCTGTCACGACTCGTGTCGCCGAAGGTCGCCGATGACCCTCGCCCCACCGTCGAGGTGGATGACGACGTCCCCACTATCGACGGGGGCACGACAGTTCGAGACGTATCGAACGAGCTCGCGGACCACGTTTGTACCGCGAGCTGCGATCATCAGGCCGTCCATGTCTTCGTAACGACACGGAATCAAGCCGAAGCCCGAACAAGGTCGCGCGCACCGACGCGCGACGAACCGCGAGGTGACGACGAAGCCCCCGCTCCCCAAGAACCCAATTCGTTTTGGGAGGAGAACGACGAGTTCGACACCGCCGACATCCAGCGCGCCGAAGACCCCGAGGCTGGCGCGCTCGACTCCCCGGTCGCCGCACCGCAGGAGGACCTTCCGGCCCCTCTTACGATAGAGGAGATAGCCGAGGAGCAACGCGTGGATGACTTCTGCCAAACCGTTTTGGCACGACAGTCAGAGTCCCGGGACTCCGCGTTCTTCGAGGATCACCAAGGGGTGCTCAAACGGAGACACCCCTTCGACCCTGATATCGTTCAGGTGGTGGTACCTCGGACGCTTCGCGCCAGGCTCCTTCGCCTGTGCCACAACCCGGCCATCGCGGGGCACCTGGGCCAGAACCGTATGTACTACGCACTTCGACGCGAGTACTACTGGCCCCACCTGGCTGCAGACGTAGCAGCCACGGTGCGAGGGTGTCGAACCTGCGCGATGAACCGGGCCAAGCTGAGGAAACATCTCAACCGATTGAGGTTGTTTCCAGCTACGAAGCCCCTCGAGAGCCTCGCAATCGACATCTTGGGGCCGTTCCCCAAGACGAAGACAGGAAAACGATTCCTGCTCGTGATTACGGACCGCTTCAGTAAGCTGACGCAAGTCGTTGCGCTCCGCACGATAACAGCGTACACGGTCGCAGTTGCGTTCTGCGACTCGTGGGTGTTCAAGTATGGCGTCCCTCGCACGTTGCTTTCGGACAACGGCCCTCAGTTTAATGCCAAGTTCTTCCACAGCACGTGCCGCGTTCTGGGGATAACGAATTTGTACACTTCGGCGTACCATCCCCAGAGGAACGGGCAAGTCGAGCGATATAACCGAACAATCGCCTCGATGCTGCGGAACTACGTGGGTGAACACCAGGACGACTGGGATGTGTACGTGGGGCCGCTTACGTATGCGTACAACTCCCACGTACATCGCACCACACGCACCACGCCGTTTGAGCTCGTGCTCAGCAGGCCACCGCCGGAGTTCTCTCACCAACGGGCGGACGGCGACGCGCCCCCTTCCGATATGGGGAACCAACGTGCCGAGTTCCTCAAGACCTTGGACTCGACTATCCAAAAGGCCTACGGGAGCCTGCGTCGGACGCAGGCTCGCTACAAGCGCGACTTCGATAAGCGCATACGACGTATTAATTCCCGGCTCCGTCCCGGAGAATACGTATATCTCAACCGCACCGATGGGGCTAAGACGTCGAACAAGCTCGCCTCGTCCGCTGTCGGACCCTACCGTGTGCTCGCCAATGACCGCCGAACCATCACGATCGATCGTGATGGGGTCACCGATTGAGTCTCCCCCGACCGCTGCGTGTACGCGCCGTCTCCGATAGACGCGCCACGAGCAAGTATGACGACCCCGCGGGACCTCGCCGATAAGGTCACCGCGGGAACGCAGTATGCCGTCGAACGGCTACTGAGACATCGAGTCATGGAAGACGGAACTACGGAGTTCCTCATCAAGTGGGCGGATTACGACGCGCCCACTTGGACGGCGCCGACTCACGTCCCAGAAGAGTTGGTTTCTCGTTACGCCCAACGCCTCCGGAGACGTACCGGCAGAGACCTCACCCAAACCGTGAACACGGACGTCGCTTAAGAGGGGACCCTCAACCGCTCCTTTGCGGGTTAACCCCAGCCTGCACGAACAGACTAAAAGGGGACGCGAAGGAGGTCGGCAGACCCTATCGGAGGGTCACAGCCGGGGACGCGTTCAAGTCAAGTCGTCTTGACTTCTCGGACGTCAAGGACGCGAGACATAAGAACAGGACAGTACGTACTGCCTGAAAAAAAAATGTTGGGCCCTCGTAATGACCGACATGACGAGGACTGCAATACCCCGTTCGGATCGGAAAAGTCGGACGACACCCCCCCCGAACAGGATTGCCGGACGATCCGTTAAGTCCAGCAACCACGGCGAGGAGGGGCGCCCGACGAACGAGGCGATCAGCGGTGGAATCACGAGAGCCCCTCGGTGGGCAGAGTAAGCGACCAGAATGCCCGTTGCTTGTGTCTCGGAATATCCGAGAAGGTTGGGGCTCACTTCGAGCCCTCAGTCCGCATCCGGGTCCGATAACCCGACGCACGACGTGGTCATGACCCTATCCATAGGGGTCGTGCGCGAGGAAACGCGCAAAAGGCGTTTTCAGATGAGCGGGCGAGTGAGGCTGCGTTCGCCTCAACAGTCGCCAGGATAGTTAAGGAAGGGGCGTAAGCGCGAGAGCAACTCGGTCGGAGGGGCATCAATATATGCGCACACAGGTGTACTGTCAGCCCCAATTAGAACTTTTTGTCGCTAATCACGGCGCATGCCATGATTTAATTTTGGGAAGATTTCTTCCTCAGACGACAGCGCACCAATCAGGAACCGTGCTCTGATTTTTTGGCAGAAATTGTTTTCGCGGGAAATTATGTCAATTTTTGGGATGATTTTCTGATTGCGTGGCGGACGGAAAAAGGTCGCAGTACACGTGTATTACGAGAAAAAGTCCCAATCCACGGCGCTGCGCCCTCGCCGCGATGGCGAGGGGCGCGTGGACGAGGAGAATACCGCGCGCTGCGCCCTCGCCCCGATGGCGAGGGGCGCGTGGACGAGAAGAATACCGCGCGCTGCGCCCTCGCCCGGATGGCGAGGGGCGCGTGGACGAGGAGAATACCTGGGCGCGGTCTTCATCGAAGGTACGGCTGAACCGGCACAAGCGCCACCTGCGTGGGACCTTGCCTCGGTGGAACCAGAGCGCGAGGAGCCCCGGAAAAAGTCCTCCGGGAGCGCCGCGAGCCGAGCTTGCGAGGCCCAGGCGCTTCCACGCGGACTTTTCCGCCGCACCGCAGCGCGGAGTGGGCTCGCCGCGCCCTGGCTATCGGGAGCGAGGGCGGATAAGGATAAGGACCGTCGTCACGCGGCGTCCCGCGCCGCGCCCTCGCCACGGACAGCGAGGGCCGGCAAGTCTACAGTACGGGGGGCGGTACCGACTGCCACCGCCCGTGCACAGGCCCCGGAGCGCCCCCGCTCGCGCCGGTATAATGCTGCAAACCGTGCGGCGGAAGCCGACGGCGCGCCCGCCACGAAGGCGAGGTACGCCAGATACGGACTTCGCGTCTTCGCGCTCTCGCCTCGACGGCGAGCGGCAAGAAGAAGGGTAGCGCACGACTACGCGTCCGCGCACTTCCCCGATGGCGAGTGGCGCCGCCAGTGAAGCGACCGTCGCGAGCGCAATTGTGAATGCCGATCACACACCGGACGGACCTCCCCGCATCGGACGCTGCGGTCGTACGAGAGGAGCCGTTCACTCTCGCGCCTCCCGTTGCTCTACGAAGAGAGCCATGTTCGAACAGCATGATGGGCACGCAGAGTGACGACCGCCGGCAACCGCGAGGAGAGAGGCGCGACCCGTAAAGGCGCCGCACGAAGCGCCTTGTACGCGATCGTCGCCCCGGACAGGGGGGCAGCGACGGTAGATGAGAGTGAAATGGAGGAAAATACTCCCCGCCCCCCCCCCACACGAAGCGGGTGAAGGGGAGTATGAGCGGTGCTCCTCGACGGGGACCGGGTAAAACGAACAAGAGCATTCTCTACGAACCCAAGGCCGCATTGACCGCCCCGGGCGACGGAGGGGGGCCTGGTCATACCAACGACACGTGAGACATGGGCGGTGCACACCACGAGTACAGTACCCACACCGGGGAAGCCGTCCGCAAAGAGGGGTCAGAAACGCAGCAGGGCTCGGAGATCACGCAACGCAGCGTACGGAACCGGGCGCGCAGCGAGGAAGAACGCCCAATGCCGGGCGAGGGATGAGGGAGGAGGACAGCCAACGGAAGGGGTGAACAAGAACGGAGAGCACGACGCACGAGGAAGTGAGGAACGAACGCAGGCGGGGGGTGATAGGGAAACGAGGATCGAGTCTGGGAAGGAAGCACGAGTCACCCTACAAGCACATGTGAACGCGGTCGTTCACACTTGTGGGGGGCCCGTGTAGTATAACCCCCCCTGGGGGCTTTTTAGTTAGATTGGATCAACAACAGGATCCCCTACTGTAGAGCTCGACGCTCTACAGTACAACCGCGCGTGTCCACGTGTACACCACGGGGACAAGAGACACGCGCATACACGTGCACACGTGTACCACGCGCGAACGAAGCGCGCACGCACCACGGGTAATACGTGTACTGTCAGCCTCGACATAGCTGACGGTATTACAGTGCAGGCCGACCTGCACTACAGTAGCCCACTACAGTACCTCGGTACTGTAGTGTTATGATAGATTGTTTTGTATATTAAATATGGAGCGGACCGGCGGGGGTGGAGGAAGACAAGCACGGACTTGTCACCCACCGACCGTCAAGGTCCGACTTCCCGCTTATTTCTAAGGTAACGCTCGCTAATTACCTTAGAAGCGGCACTGAGCGCGAGTTGAGGACGCGCGCGGTACGCCCACGAGCCGGCTCCGCCTCCGCCCGTCGGTACTGGATCGTTACCCAGTACCGCGCCGGGGCGTCGAGGCGTCGAACCGCTCGCGCGTACCGGCGTCCTCCCCGTTCCCGCTCTACCACGCTACCCGGGCCCGCTGCCCGGTGCCGTTAGCTGGTGTCCCGCTTCACCCCCGTCTTCCCGATCGACAAGGGTCTCGGTCGAACTGTGCATACACTCCTATCGCTGGGGGTGTTTATGCTACATTGCGCTCCCTCCACGAAGGAAGGATCGAGCGCGTAACACAGTCCTTGGAGAACCTGCGCGCACTCGTCGACCAGCTACACGCCCGTTTGGTGCTGGTCGAGGACGCGCGCATTGATTCCCCCGCTGTAGAGGTTGCGGGTCGACCCGCGAGCGCAAACTCCGGATTTCGACGAGACCCGCAACCCTTCCGATCTGCCGAACAGATGGGAGCGTTCGCGCACATGACGGCTGAACTTAACTCAACGCGGCGCCGTGCACGTGAGATGGAACAGACCTCGGCCGAGAGGCCGCCCGGAGCCCCCTCGAGTGGTCCCGGTGCCACTGTTCTTCCGGGCGCGTCCGGATCGCCAGAGTGGCCCCCGCCTGGTGCCGTCACCAACCGGAGGGCGGAGGACATCAAGCCGACGGCGGACGCGAACTTCGCGTCCGCGACTCAAGCCCTGCCGCATGCCTCCCGAAGCATGCGGCAGTCACGACGGGTACCGACCGAACTCGACCAGGGCCGTGGAGGAGACGCCCGCGGATCAGAGGAACAAATTCTCCCCTTCGATCCTCGCTGGGGCGGCTACCAGCCGGCGGATCTTACCGCGCATCCCGGCCCCGTCGACGTCCGAACATTGCCTGTCACTCCGTTCGGAACGTGGGGTCCCGCCGAACCGGGGGTCGGGCCCGTCCACACCATGATACAGGAGTTCAGCGCCATCGCGAACTACCGGATGTATCGGTTGGACAATACCTCGAGGCTCGTTACCTCGGGTGACGCGGGACGGATCGCCAAGTACGTCCAACGCTGCCGTGGGCTCCGCCCCAAGATGAAGAGCTTCGACGGTACTGACGCGATTCAGTTGCTCCCGTTCCTGAAGGATATCCGGATAACCTTCAACGCCCAACACCTGACCGAAGGTGTGGAAATCCGTGTCTTCGCTCACTTCCTCGAGCGGGACGCGGAGCGGTTGTCTACGAGTTACACCATGCGCGGC
>NW_005179034.1:0-31554 GCF_000350225.1 Chondrus crispus | reverse complement strand
CACGAGCTGGCCTGGTCTCGTCAACCAATTTATCAAACGCTACCTAACCGACAATGTGTTAGGAGAAGCGTTTGATGCTGTCGCGTCGGCGCGACAGCTTCCTCACGAAACCAAGAACACGTTCGCGGACCGGCTGGAATCCGCCGCGTTCCGATTCACGGCCGTGTTCTCAAAACGAGCACTCCTGCACTACTTCGTGCGCGGGTTGTCCACTGCGACCTGGGCCGCAGTGGCAGAGATGATTCAAAGGTTTCCCGGACAACAGAAGACCGAACTCTCAACGATTCGCCGTATCGCCACGGCTGAGGGAAGAACCTACCGCACCCGCCGCGGATTGCCGCTGCCGGATCAGAAGCCGGCAGCGAAGGGAGTACGAACTCCAAGGTCGCACGGAACAAGTTCGCCGGCGACCGCCTTCCACATTGGAGAAGATGAGTGGCAGGCCGACCCTGTCCTCATTACGCAAGGCTTCGACCGGGCGGGAGGCCGGCCTCCCACGCCCGCTTCCACGAGATCGACTGGAAGCTACGCGACTGCGTTCGCGCACACGCCGAAAGTCGCCGGTGGTCCGAACCACAACATGGCAGAGCTGGATATCTCCCGTCGAGAAGGGGACTGCATGCAGCCTTACGTGCCTCGACTCACCGACGAGGAGGCACGGTACGCAGCGACGTTCGCGTCGACGGATGGCAGCGCGTACATTTGTTGGCTGTGCCGGACGTACGGCCACGCCATGTACGCGTGCCCGTTCCTGTCGCCTGAACAAAGTCAGTTCACGGCGTACAGGAACTACCGCTATCAGATCGAAACACGCCCCGGGATGCGCAATCTCATCCAGCAGTCTACGCGGGAAGACCGAGGCCCGCCGCGAGGTGACCCGAACCGATCGTGGGGGGGCGTCCGTTTCGCCCCTCGCGAAAGCGGGTATCGACACCCGGGAACCGATCAAAGGGACGGGCGTGATCCTCGTCCGATGGATACGCGGTATTCCCGTCGAGATGGAAGAGGCGACCGGGGCCGTCCCCAGTTGCCCCAAGGGGTACAGAACGCCATCATGTACCTCCAAGATTGAGTTGGGAATCCGAACCCCCAGACCACGGAGAGAGGCGGAGGAGAACCGGTTCTCGCCACCCCTCAAATATCGCAACGGCCGGACGTTGCAATTCAAAGTCGCGAAGTATCCGATTACTTCGTACAAGATGCTCAGCCGGGGTGGGGGAACGACGCGCACCACCACGGCCAGGGACCCGTCAACGCGGTAGCTAACGATAGCAAGGCGGGTAGTTCCGACAGCTCCGGTAGTTCGAAACCCCCGTAAAGACAGTTACGCTCGCGCGGTCGCGTGAGCCGTCTTGTCACACCATCCTAGACCCGTTACGATCCAACCCCGGCGGAGGAGGGGAATGTTTACCGATAATATTCCCCTCGACCCCGCACAAGCGCACCGAGACTCCCGTAAGTCCGGTGCGGGAGGACAAAGGCGGCGAGGCAACCGAGAGCCCGGCACGCCTACACGAAGGCACCGTGGCCGCCGTGAGACACGTGCCTAACAAGGAGCGCATCGAACGCGCCGGCGGCCCGACCCAAGGGGGTCCCGGGCCGCCAGAAGAAATCAAGTCGCGTACGGATGTGACTTGCCGCGAGTGCGTCGCCGACGGACAGACGCCAGGCGGCCAAGGCAGAAGACCACGGAAGAGAAGCCGGAACCGGCGCCGGCGGCCCAAGCAGAACGACCTGGCCGAGCCGTCGTCACCGAAGGTAGTCGACGGTGTCATCTGCTTGATGACATCGAAGATATACAACGTCCTCGGCTCGATCGCAACCGAGGCGAACGCGTTCAAGCCTCATACCATTGCAGTCGATACCTGTTCGGGGTATAATTTGGTGAGGAAGGCCGACCTTCCTGCCAATTGGACGCGGTACGTCGTACGCGACGCACCCCTGCCACGGGTGGCAGGCGCGAACAGTAACCCGCTCAAGCTGACTGCGGTCGTGCAGCTGGCCGTCCGACTGCGGAACACGACGTTCCGCATTCCGTTCGTGGTCGCCGACCAGCTCGCGGTCCCGTTCTCCTGGGCACGGCGTTTATCGATGCGCACGTTCGAAGTATCGACATCGATGCGCAGAGGCTCGAGCTCCGACAAGGTGGCTCCGTCGCCATTGTCGATGGGAAGGGGGAGCCGTCTCCCCCAACCCGGGCGCCACGGTCGCCAGTCAAGCAGGGCTGAGATTCGCGAAGACACTTGGCAGGCGATCCGTGTCGCACGATGGGTCACGATCCCCGCGATGTCGCAAGCACGGATACGCGTTACAACCGCCGAGAGCGGCCTCGTTTTCTTGGAACCGAACCCGTCACTCCAACGTCGACAGGGAGTGAGGCTCACGAACGGTGTAGCCGAGGTCTTACCGAACCAGACTTTCGACGTGATCATCGCCAATTTCTCGCGCCAAGAGAGGTGGCTCCCGAAGCGCACCGTCGTGGGGTACGCGAAGCGCAATCCGCTGGCGATACTGACGCCCGAGCGCCGAGTTGGGAGGGAGATCGCACACGCACTGCATCTCACCGACTTGGACGTGCAAGCCGGGAGAGGGGGAGCTGGCCGACCAAGCTCCCCGGAAAACAAGACCGCCGAGGGAAGTCACGCCGCCCCCGGCGATCAGCCGGCGGGGTGCCCATCATCGACGGAGGGCCCCGTGCGAGCCATAAATAAGGATCCCGAAAATTCGCCGGCGAATTTTCGGGTCCATTTCTTTTTCCCAATTCTCCGGCCGGAGAATTGGGAAAAAGAAATGGACTTGTCATACATCGACGATGACAAGCTCCGCGCACGGGTACTCGACATGCTCCGTAAGCATTCAAGTCTGTGGAGCGGTGCGCTCGGTACGATACGAGCAACGGAGCACCGCATACCACTCGAGGCGGGGACGAAACCGATTCGTTCTATGCCCTACCGAAAGGGGCCCGCCATGCATGAGATGGTCGCTAAAGAATTCAACAAGATGTTGAACGCCGGAGTTATCGAACCCGCGAGCACCGAGTGGGCTTCGCCGGTGGTGCTCGTCCGGAAGAAAGACGGCTCTCTTCGGTTTTGCGTTGACTACCGACGTCTCAACGCAAAAACGGCAGCGGATTCGTATCCGCTGCCCGGATGGACGACTGCATCCATTCGTTAGGGGATGCAGCCGTCTTCACTACGCTCGACTGCAATTCAGGCTACTGGCAAATCCCGGTCGCGCCGGAGGACCGGGAAAAGACCACATTCACCACTCACATGGGTACGTTTCGCCATTTGCGTATGCCGTTCGGACTCAAAGGGGCACCGGCCACCTTCCAACGTGCATTGGACATCATCTTGTCCGGCGTAAGATGGCAGATATGTCTCGTATACCTCGACGATGTCATCGTTTTTTCCCGAACGCACGAGGAGCACGCCGAACACCTCGACACTGTCTTGAGCTTGTTGAGGACCGCCGGTATATCCCTCAAGCTCAAGAAGTGTAGCTTCTTCCGTCCGAAGGTGCATTACCTGGGGCACGTGATATCCCCAGGTAAGCTCAGCGTGGCCGACACGGCGGCCGACGTCTTCAAGACGTTCACATTCCCGAGGACGCTTACGCAGGTGCGCTCGTTCCTCGGGGCATGCAACGTCTATCGCCGTTTCTTCAAGGGGTTCGCCAAGATAGCTCGACCGCTAACTGATATGACCCGCAAGGACGCCGACCCCGACTTCGATAATCCGACGGAGGCCCAGTGTTCGAGGACCTCAAGGCCAGGATGACTGCTCCGCAGATCCTTGCCCTTCCGCGGTACGGCCGGCCGTACATGATCGATACAGATGCAAGCGCGTACCAACTTGGGTGTACGCTGCTGAAAGAACACGACGAAGCCAACGACTGGCGTCCCGTCGGATATTGGTCGTATTCGTTAAACGACAGCGAACGCAACTACAGCGCTACGGAACGCGAGTGTTTCGCTGTAGTGTGGGCCGTCCGAACACTACGCCCGTACGTCGAGGGCACGAAGTTCACCGTCCGAACGGATCACAACGCGCTGAGGTGGCTTATGTCCCTGACCGAGAGCTCCGGAAGACTCACCCGGTGGCGCCTACGTCTGGCTGAATACGATTTCACCATTCAGTACCGCCCCGGGCGCGTGCACCAGGTCCCCGACGCCCTGTCACGCCTCGTATCATCGAGGGTCGCAGACGACCCTCGCCCGGCTGTCGAGGTGGACGACGACATCCCCACCTCCGACACGGGCACGACCGTTCGTGATGTCTCGGATGAGCTCGCGGATCACGTATGCACCGCGAGCTGCGACCACGAGGCCGACCAAGTCTTCGTGACGACAAGGAACCGAACGAAATCCCGAAGGAATTTGCGCGCCCGAGCGCGCGACGAGCCGAGGGGCGACGACTAATCCCCCGCTCTCGAAGAACCCGACGCCTTCTGGGCAGAGAACGAGGAGTTCGACGCCGTGGAACTCGATCGCGCCCAAGACTTCGAAGCCAATACGTCGGGTTCCCAGGTCGCCCCTCCGCAGGACGACCTGCCGGCCCCTCTTACGATAGAGGAGATAGCCTAGGAACAACGCGTGGATGATTTCTGCCAAACGGTTTTGGCACGACGTCAGAGTCCCAGGACCCCGCGTTCTTCGAGGACCACCAAGGGGTGCTCAAACGGAGACACCACTTCGACCCTGATATCGTACAGGTGGTGGTCCCTCGGACTCTACGCGCCCGGTTGCTGCGGCTCTGCCATAACCCGGCCATCGCCGGGCATCCGGGGCAGATCCGCATGTACTACGCGCTCCGCCGCGAGTACTACTGGCCACACTTGGCCGCGGACGTCGCGTCGACCCTACGAGGTTGTCGAACCTGTGCGATGAACCGCGTCAAGCTTCGGAAACACCTAAACCTATTGAGTTTGTTTCCGGCGACGCGGCCGTTGGAGAGCCTCGCGATCGATATACTGGGGCCGCTCCTAAAGACCAAGGCAGGGAAACGATTCCTCCTGGTAATCACCGACCGCTTTACAAAGTTAACGCAGGTCGTCGCACTGCGAACAGTAACCGCCTACACCGTCGCAGTGGCGTTTTGGGAAGCGTGGGTCTTTAAGTACGGCGTCCCACGCTCGCTACTGTCGTATAACGGACCGCAGTTCAACGCAAAAGTTCTTCCAAAGCACATGCCGAGTGTTTGGAATTACGAACCTTTATACGTCGGCGTACCACCCTCAGATGAACGGCCAGGTGGAACGCTATAACCGAACGATTGCGTCGATGCTCGGCAATTACGTGAACGAGCATCAAGACGACTGGGACGTGTACGTGGGACCGTTAACGTACGCATATAACTCCCACGTACACCGAACCACACGAACGACCCCGTTTGAGCTCGTGATCAGCCGGCCCCTGCCGGAGTTTTCTCTTCGACGAATCGGCGGGGACACGGCCCCTGCCGATAGGGGAACGGAACGTGCGGAGTTCCTGAAGACCCTGGACGCGACCATCCAGAAAGCCTACGGGAGCTTGCGACGCACGCAAGCCCGTTACAAACGCGACTTCGATAAGCGCGTTCGAACGATCAACACAAGTCTCGAGCCAAGTAACTTCGTACCTGCACCCCACTGACGGGGGCAAGGCGTCGAACAAGCTCGCCTCGCCCGCCGTGGGGCCGTACCGCGTCCTCGCCAACGATCGTCGAACCATCACAATCGATCGTGATGGCGTCACCGAGCGGGTGTCTGTAGACCGCTACGTGTACGCGCCCCCGCCGATGGAGGCGCCACGGGTGACCACGACGACCCCGCATGACCTTGCCGACAACGTCAGGGAGGGAACACAGTACGCCGTGTAGAAGCTACTCCAGCATCGAGAGATGGAAGACGGAACAACGGAGTTCCTCATCAAGTGGGCGGACTACGACCAACCCACTCGGACGGCACGCACCCACATCCCCGAAGAATTGGTGTCTCGCTATGCGCTGCGTCTTCGAAGACGCACAGGGAGGGACCTCAACTCCGAAGTGAACGCCGACGTTCACTCTTCAGGAGGGGGCCCCTCAGCCGCTCCGTCGACCGGAAAAATTAAACCCCCCCTGCGCGGTCCGAAAGGGCGGGGGTCTACGCAAGGACACAACGAGGTTGGCCGACCAACTTCGGGGAAGCATGGGATGTCCAGTCGACGCATGGACGACGCAAGTCCACGCGACACTAACCGCCATCACCGACGAGAGGCGGGTCGTGAGACAGGCGTACTGTGTCACGAACAGTAGCCCTGGGACGTGAAGTGAAAGGAGGGAGGACACGACCTCCCAACGAACACGACGACATGCGCCGGTGAGCTATACTCGCGAAGCCGTTGCAGCTCCGTCGTGTGCAAACAGAGTACAGCGCACCGATTGCGACCAGGGAAGCGCACTCGTTAACATCAAGCCGAAGTGATGTACGCTTCCCGAACGCGCAAGGAATAGGCCTCGGGCAGTCCGTACTGCCCGGGAGGGGCCGACCTCTGAGGAGAAGGACCCTGCGGCCAGCGACCTCATGCGCTCGTTAAGTGTACGCGCATGGGCGGTGAAAAGTACAAACGGGATCCGAGATCCAGTGCGCAAGCGAAAAGTGAGCTGGCTGCTCATGCCTCGGAGACCGGTATCACCACCAAACCACCGCCGTCGCGGAGCCGCGCTCTCCGCCTTTGACACGTGAATCGCACGTGTGCTGTGCGTGGTGCAACGCCGTATTTATATTTCCAACAAATTTTTGGATTTGCCCTGGCGCGCTGGAGTGCGCGCCTAGACGTGACCAACACGTGTACTGAACAGACGGCCTGAACTCGCTTCCGTACACGAACAAGCAGTGTGCTGGAAAGTTGACCTGCTCCCTGCACCATCGTTGAGCAGAAGGACGGCCGGGGCATCCGGAAGGGGGGATCGGACTCGGCCGCGTACCCCGACGTCTCCCTCGGTTGAGTCCGCCTTTAACCGGACTCCCGTACTCTCAACACGGCGAGCAAGCGCCCCGACCTTCCTGGCACCGTTGCACGCATTCGCACACGGTTCGCACACGGCATCACCTCCTCAATGCGTCGTCTCTGCGGCGTCGCTGGCGACGCTAGAACTGGCGCTGCCGCGCGCGTCGCCCGCGCAGAAGCGCTTCCCAACTGACGAGGGACTTTCCGCCACCCTACCACCAAACGCTCATGGTGGCGGCTCAAGGACACCTGGGTGCCCCACGTCTCTGCGCTCGGTATGCCCTAGTCCGCACGCGTCCCTATCTACCCCGCATGCACGCAGTTGCTCCCTCAATTTTTAAGAAGAGCAGGGGGACTGACGCTCGTGCAGGGTAGAGGTCGAGGCGTCGGGGTTTACTCGTGCCCCAGCACGACTATTCCGAGCGTCCGGCACCACTAGCGGAGCTCGTCCCCTTCACGGGCGCATCAGATCATCGCGGCGCGTCTCCGCGCCCACTCTATAGATGTTTTTATCGCCGCTACAAAGGCCGTAGTCACTACGCCGCGGGCGGGGCTGGGCAGAGAGCTGTACGCCGATCCGTACCCGAGCGGACCGGTCGTCGACAGTTCCGCTGGAAGGAGGTAGTGCGCAGTGAAACAGACCACCGAGGACGGCGTTTGCGTATAGAAAGGGACACGTAGGCGGGGACACCCTCTTGAAGGAGCGTCGACACTTGCCGCCGGTGAGCGAGCACGACGACACTCGCCAACGCATGACACTACGACCTCCCCCGCGTAAGGAGAACAATGAGGTCGACCACCCGGTCAAGGGGCAGTGCCGAAGCAGAAATATGACGAGACAGGATCCTAGACGATAAGGGAATGGGCGAGACTCGCCGTCGCCCGGAACCACGACGACCGCAGAGGGAAAGATTACGACCAAGCTTCCTCCCTCGACCACGGGGAGTCGAGAACTCGAACGCGCCGACTATTCGTCGTGGCGCAGGACCCCCGTGACGCCGACCGAAGAGCAGGGGACGACACGATCGGCCATGAAGCCGATCTTGCTCACCGGGGCTCCTCCCCTCACTAGAGAAACCTGTGGTATAGCTACCTTCGTCCCGACCACTCGGAACGAGGGGGGTTAGAGGTAAGGGAGCGCGCGCCGCTGGGTAACCCACGCGAGCGCAAACCGTACGGAAGGACTCGAAAAGAGGGAAGGCTCACGTGGCCGGTGACGCGCAGCCGGTCGGTGGTGTTAGATCCGGACGGCCGGTCACGGGTTAGAAGCCTGAGACTTAGAGGTAAAACCGGACGGAGTTAGCAAAAAGCCGTAAAGGGAAGGGAGGCGAGTCTGCCCCCGTTTACTGGAACGGGGCAGGTGCCCCCGGTCTTAACCCCTAAGTGGGACGCCAGGACACCTGTCCCGCTACAGTAGCTGTTACTTACTGTATACCAGCTACTGTGCTAAATTGGCTAATTTGTGCCATTAACTACTAATTACTAATTACTTACCGTTCGGATCCTACACGTGTAACCAGCGGGGTACTACTGTACTCCGCACCGGCCGTGTGCTGTAAATATAACTCCTTACAGTTCTTCTCGCGCTTACAGCCCATCGTACTGTATCCCGGGGCGGCAGCGGTGGCGCCGTTGCCTTCGCGCTGTTGTACTACAGACCCCCTTCCTTACTTCGCGACACGTCCCCGTCGCGGCGGGTTAAAATCCCTGCCAGCCGTGACGGTCTCCTATCCCGAACGGAGACCATGCGTCGGCCGCGGAGACGCGGCCGTACAGTAGTCACCTTCCTCAAGTCCTCAAACCCGCATGCACACCCGCAGCGGCGGTCATCTCCCGACCCGCGCGGAGGAGTTCAGCGCTCCAACGGTTCGCGGTTCCATCCGCGGTACGCCACCGTTCGGATTGGGCGGCTTCAGCCTGCGCCGCGTCATCGAACAACCGGGGCAAAGAAGCGTTTTCCAGGACCCCCCGGAGGGCTGGCCATTTTTCCAAGAATTCCCCTTCGATTTCCTCCAAAACCCCACGGGTACGCCCCCGCCAGCCCCGCACCGGTACGTCTCCGACCTTTCCCGGTGCGTGCGGTACCTCTGTCGGCCAAAACAGCGCACGGTAGTCCCTTTCCCGAACGGTTCCTATTTGGAAACTAATAGAAACTGTAAAAAACAGTCAGAAACGGCATAAACACGTTTCTGTTTCCAAATACTCCCAGGTCTGCGACGACCTCAGGAGTCTGGAACCGTTCTCGGATATGGGCTACGATTTTTATTCGCCCTTCTAGAGGGGAAATCGTAGCCCTTCTTCCCGTACAGTATTCCCTTGAAGAACCGAGCGGGAACTCGGGTTTACAGGTACAGCGGACGGACCCGCTGTACCTTCAACCGTCCGGATAGGCTTGCCGTTGCGGTGGGGCGTCTTTCCCCGGCGCCGGGCATCATCAAACAGGCGCCAAAGAAGCGATTTTCCCCCACCCCCCCGGAGGGCTGGCCGTTTTTCCAAAAACGGCGCCCTTTCACCGGCGACACAGCGAAGTGCGTGACCGCCAGCCTGTCCGTGCGGTCAGTGGGGAGCTCCCAGCGGCGGTACGCTCTGCCGTTCGTCCAAAACCGGTCGGTAAGTCCTGCCATTGTCACTTTCCGCGGAGGCCCCGATTTGGAAACGAAAGGAAACTGTAAAAAACGAGCAGAAACAGAGGTTTTACAGTTCCGGTTTCCAAATCCGCTTGGGCCTTCCCAAAGTCGGATTTTCCGTCTTGGGACCTCCGGACGCGGGCGAACCCGGGGAATGCAATGCCGTGAACGGGAGGGGGCTAAGATTTTTTCCCATCATTTTAGGAGGAAAAACGTAGCCCCCTTTTGGGCTTAATTAAAAGCCGGCGACCGGAGTCGCCTCCTTGCCGTCCAGGGCCCTCCGCGCCGGGTTAATCCGGCGCGGGGCAGCGGTAGCGCGCGGTTGCCCACGCGCTCTTGCGGTGGCGGGTTACCGCGACGGGTGCGGCCTGTGGCCTATCCCCGGGGTCGCCCGTCGGGGTGAGATCTTCCCGACTGCCTGGTCGAGGGTGCCGCTGCGGGTTTCCATCCGCGCTACCATGTCGGGTTGACGCGTACCGCGGCCTGACGGGCGGGCGACCGCACTATCGTCGTGACGGGTCATTGCGGGGGCGGGTTCCCGTTCCCCCCGCAACACCCGGTGCGCGTCCCCATTACCGGCTTGGGGCGGAACCGGCCTTTTCCTTGGTAATTTCCGCCTGCTCTTTCCTTGCGGCGGGTGGTTTCTCGGCGGTTTGACGAGCTCCGATTGGGTACCCCCCGAGGATCGGAGGCGTCTTGAACCGCCGCCGTGGTCCAGCGGCCACACGTGCCGGGCGGTGTATGCCGCTCGCGCAACTCGTGGTCCACAGTGCCCTGGAGCCCCGGCGAGGTCGTGCCCATACAGTATTTACGCGGCTGGGTTCCGTCTCTCGGCGGCGGGTATGCACCGGGGTGCCAAGCCGTTTGACCACCGCCGCGTCAGGTCGTCCTGCCAGCGGGTCAGCTTCCCCCCCCCCGCCGGTCCATCCGGTACGGCTCGGACGGTGGCACGCAGGGGATCCGCGTGCGCCGTAAACGGGTGGTGGCCGTCTGGAGGAGACCCGCGGCGGAGTCGCCCCCCATCCGCGCCGGGTATTCCGGTGCGGGGTTTGGGGTGGCGCACGCGGGGTTACGCGTGCGTCGGTGGCGACCTCGCCCGCTCCTGCGCCGGGTCCTCCAGCGCGGGGTTTGCAGTGACGCGCGCGGGGTTTCGCGTGCGTCCGTGGCGATTGGCCGCCTCCTGCGCCGGGTCTTCCGGCGCGGGGTGGGCGGTGACGCACGCGGGGTTCCGCGTGCGTCTGTGGCGACCTCGCCCCCTCCTGCGCCGGGTCTTCCGGCGCGGGGTGGGCGGTGACGCACGCGGGGTTCCGCGTGCGTCGGTGGCGACCTCGCCCCCTCCTGCGCCGGGTCTTCCGGCGCGGGGTGGGCGGTGATGCACGCGGGGTTCCGCGTGCGTCTGTGGCAACCTCGCCCCCTCCTGCGCCGGGTCTTCCGGCGCGGGGTTTGCGGTGACGTGCGCGGGGTTCCGCGTGCGTCTGTGGCGACCTCGCCCCCTCCTGCGCCGGGTCTTCCGGCGCGGGGTGTGCGGTGGCGATTGGCCGCCGCGCGGGGGAGGTCCTCCGCGGGTTTCATCCGCGGCTTGCGCCACGGGGTCCTCGGTGTGGTCGAGGTGCGATTCCTCGACCACGTTGACGCCAGCGGGGGCCGTTTGACGCTGGTTTTGCCAAGCGAACGGCCCCTGGCGGTTGAACGGGGATCCCGGGCGGGGGCCTTGCCGGATGCGTAGCTTCTGGTAGTTGGCCTCTCGTGCCTCCAGAAGCTTGGCCCGCAGGCCCGCATCGGCAACGACGGGGCACGCCTCTTGTCGGTGCGTGGTGTCCAGGCAGAACCGGCACGGTGGCGGTCTGGGAAATCTCCCGCCGGGGAACCGGACGCGTGGATCCTGCCCTTGCCTCCCGTACGGTCCTGTGCGCACGTCGCCAGGGTTGGCGGGCGGAACCGGGGCGCCCGCCGTCGAAGCTGCCGGCGACGGATAGTAACCCGTCGGTGGCGAGCTCATCGAGGTTGGCGTGGCGGTTTGGTCCGTCACGGCCAGGATTGCTTCTTCAGCAAATCCCCCAGCCATCGGGATGTCGGATGCCGACTCAACCGACAGCACGGGCCTCGTCCTTGCGGTGCGGTCAGATCTTCTAGCCGCTCCGGGAGGTTCTCGGTGCGCCATTGCGGACATCCCCTGTCGACGGGAAGCCCGATTGGTTTCCCCGATCGCTTGCGCATAGCGAGCGACGGATTGGTAATCCACATCCGGGTGCGTAGCGAGGTAATTGCGGACCTGCGCGCACGTGGCGGGAAGTAACCTTACCGTGGGCCGTCGCTCGTCGCTCTTCGGGGCAGCCCGGCGGTGTCTGCCCGAGCGACGACGTTCCTCATCCGACTCGGTGTGGTAGTCTTCCGAGTCGGACGGGTCGTGCCGGTGCCGGTCTCGGCTCCTGTCGCGGCGTGCCCTGTGGCCCCGCCTGCGAGAGTCTTCCGAACCGGATGGGTCATCATCGGAGGGGTATCCTCCCCCTCCGGCATCGCGGTATCGCCCGTGGCGTGCCTCGCGGTTATCGCGGTATCGCCAGCGGCGTCCCTCGCGGTCTTCATCCGTCCTGTGACGGGGGTCTTCTGCGTCGGAATACCGGGTGTATTCCGCTTCGGTCCTGTGCGTGCCGGGTGCACGTCTTCTGCTCAACCGGTACGGGTCCCGATTCTCTGTCTCGGGGAGCCCCAGGCGGTTGTCTGTCCCGCGGGGGTAGCCCGTACCGGCGAGTATGGGGAGGACATTTTCTGTGGTCCTCCCTGTAGCACCGTGAACGGTTGGGAGATAGATGGCTCTGCCCTCCGGGTGAGGGTCCATCCTATCAATCCCGGGTACGGCGCCGATCGGATCAGCGATATTAAAGCTTGAGCCCGGAACGGTTTCACGGCGCGGCGCCGGCGGCGGTACCGCGCCTCCCGTTTCGGTAAATGTCGTGGCCAGACGGATGGCCACGGCGGAGCTAATAGCTCCCTTTAGAGCCAATGCGGTCGGAGATTCGTCCTCCTCCGCGGCGAGCGCTGCCACCACCTCGTCGCGTACGAGGGGGGCGATCTTCTCGTCCAGCAGGGCGCGGAGCGCGGTATCCGCATGCTCCGCCACCAGTCTTGGTGCCGTTCGGTCGAGGCAAACCTGGACGACCTGAGGTAGTTCCTCAGCGAGGAAATCCTCCATCCAGGTTTGTAGTCGCGGGAGTAACGCGTCGTACAGTACTTGTACGCGGTTCCCCCCACCAGCCGGTAGCCCGGCGGTGGTGTCCGAAACGGAAGGGGTCTTCTGGCCCCTGGTAGACGGCGGGCGTAGCAGGGCTTCCGGATTGTCGATCCGGGGGCGCTGTGCGCCTCTGCCACTGCGGGTACTTGCTCGCCCGGAGGCGGTATCTTCTCCGGCGGAGTCCGCACGGTTCATCGTCGATGATCACTGGCGATCGACGCGGTGATTTTCGACCTCTTTCAATCGGATCGGTAGTTGCTCGCGCTGGCGATCCAGTGCGGGCTCAACCTCTGTAGTTATACCCTCCACAAGAGTACCAAAATGTGGTATAGCTACCTTCGTCCCGACCACTCGGAACGAGGGGGGTTAGAGGTAAGGGAGCGCGCGCCGCTGGGTAACCCACGCGAGCGCAAACCGTACGGAAGGACTCGAAAAGAGGGAAGGCTCACGTGGCCGGTGACGCGCAGCCGGTCGGTGGTGTTAGATCCGGACGGCCGGTCACGGGTTAGAAGCCTGAGACTTAGAGGTAAAACCGGACGGAGTTAGCAAAAAGCCGTAAAGGGAAGGGAGGCGAGTCTGCCCCCGTTTACTGGAACGGGGCAGGTGCCCCCGGTCTTAACCCCTAAGTGGGACGCCAGGACACCTGTCCCGCTACAGTAGCTGTTACTTACTGTATACCAGCTACTGTGCTAAATTGGCTAATTTGTGCCATTAACTACTAATTACTAATTACTTACCGTTCGGATCCTACACGTGTAACCAGCGGGGTACTACTGTACTCCGCACCGGCCGTGTGCTGTAAATATAACTCCTTACAGTTCTTCTCGCGCTTACAGCCCATCGTACTGTATCCCGGGGCGGCAGCGGTGGCGCCGTTGCCTTCGCGCTGTTGTACTACAAAACCGACCCGACCAATGAGAGCTGGTTAAACCAAGCACCTCGGAAATTATCGACGCGAGCTCCCTCGGGACGATAATGACTACCCGACCAATGGGAGCTCGTCAAACCCCCTCCTCTTCGCCGCGTGGTACACCGGAGGGACAGACGAGGAGCCTTCCCCCTCGAAGAAGGAAGCAACTACCGCACGTCGGGGAGGGAAATGTGAGCAACGACGGCCACGAGCTCCGCGCTCCTTCCAGTGTCCTCCTCGAGGTCTTCGGGGCCCTGGCTACAGTAGGCAGCTTCATCCGTGATACTCGCTGTTTGACCCCGACGAAATCAAGCAAGGAGCCGTCGGCGAGTGGGAAATAAAACGCGCAGTATGACGCGATCAGACGAACGGCAGCGTCGACGTCCACAGTGGCGCACCCCGACAGGTCCCCTCGCGAGCTGTTTGGCTCCCGCGAAGCCGTCTCGCACAAACGATATACCGCCGCCCCCGGCCGCCGACGGGGGTGGCGCGCGCGGACGGCTCCAAGCCCCCAAGGGAACGGGTACAGAAGGAAAGAATAACAAAGGCCAGGAACGAGGGGAGGTCCATTTATCGTATCGAAGGGGAGAAGGGACCTGTCCCTACTAGCCAGGCAGCGTCAACGACCAGCTTCTTCGCCTGTACTCGTGATGTCGAGGTCGTACGACGACGCCGGGCGGTAACTGGGGTGACGTGGCGGGGATGCCCTTACCTCCGCAAGGGAGGGCATCGCAAGAGCGGCGTAGCGGGCCTCGCCGACGTTGCCCTCACCACCACCTACGGGACCTCTGGCAGGCGGGGGGTCGAACCCCAGGTGAGCGTACGGATCGCGGGGTAGGTGACGACGGCTCGGAAGCGTCACCTCCTGCGACATCGGATGTAGCCCACTTGGCTCCGCACGGATCGCCCGGAGCCCGTCGCGCCCCGCACGGTAGCGGTCACGGTCAGCACTGATACGTGCGACGGATTGGGAGTAACGGAGAGAGGCGGAACGAAGCGCCTCCACCTCCCGCTGAGCACGATGGAACTGCGAAGCGAGTGCGTCCCGTTCGGCGCCGAAGCGTCGAGCCTCGTCGCTCCGGGCTAGATACCAGCCCGCCATCGTGCTCAGCAGCGCCCCGGCAGACCAGGTACGATCCCGGGAGTGCCCTAAAGCGCGCAGTGATTCGGGGATCGACCCGAGCTCGCCCGGCGATAGGACATCCGCAAACGAACCCGACGCAAGTCCACCCTCCAACGAACGGAGCGGCGGAACGGGCAGGATTTCGGGAGAGACTCGGCTTCCCCGAAGAGCCGAGTCGGGGTCGCGGTGAGACGTAATACGGAAGGGGTTCAGCTCCTCTGCGACCACGGTAGGGGACTCGGCGTCCAAGTCCCGATAGCGCTTGCCCTGCGCCCCACGGGCCGCGGAACCCACGCCACTCCGGGCACCCGCCGAACCGGAGGGCGGCGATCCGGTGACGGATTGCGAAAGGAAGGCGTCCCCTCGTAAGTCGTACAGTACGAAGATGCTGCGGTCCCCCGTTGAGAAATTCGTCCAAGGACGATGGGTCCGTTCCCCCACCGCGCCAGCACGACGGAGGAGGTCCAACACGGCGGAATAGGTCCACACGACGTGTGAAGAATTTCTTTCGAGTGGATGCAGAGAGACCTTGGGGAGCTCGGGCGTGACCCTCTCCAAGAACTCCAACACGGGGGGGCTGAAGGAACACTCGACCGTTCGCGCCCACCTCGCTAGACACCGCGTTGCACACTGACCACGCCCATTCGCGCTCGCAGTTGTGCATGAGGCGTTCTTACGCCGGGTCATTCGCGTCCATGCACGCGAGGCCGAAGTGCCTCAGAACGAAAGGCAAGAAGGGGTGTACTTCCAACGAGAGGAAGGCATCCCGTACCACGGCGGGCAAGGACGGGAAGTCGGCCGGCGACAGCCCGTGTTCGAAGCAGGCGGAGCGGAAAACACGCCCATCAGTCTCGTCGGCACGCTGGTAAGCCGACCAATCGAAGTGGGCAACGGCGATCAAGTGGAGCCTCATCAGTGCGCTGGCGGACTTTTGGAGGGCGGCCAGCGGTTTCGTTTACGCGGACGGACGCGGGAACACATAGAGACCCCCGACCTCGGACAGTACGAACCGCGTCGGAGTGTGTTTGTCCATGCCGAATAGGGACGAGGCCATACGGTAGACGTATTCAACCTCGTCCACGCTGTACGCGAAGGTACGATCGCACGGGATTTCGTCCGGGATCTGGTAACCGACGCCATCCCCCTCGGCCGTCAGACGACCCAGCGCCGCCGAGGCCTGTTCGACAAGGCCGGCCTCCCGAATCTTGCGTACGAGAGCAAGATCGGGTCGTTACTCGGTTCGCGAGAGGATCTCGGCTACGGACACGCTCGGGCGAGCGTGGCGAGCCCACGGGAAGTGCAGGCGAGGCAACGGTAGTGGCGCGGACCGTTCGAAGACCGCGCCGAACCACCCCGTCGTACTGTACGAGGCCTCACGACGGCCGTTCACCGGCGGACGGACCACGTTCCCTGGCGATCCGGGAAGACGAGAGTATCCACTGGCTCTGCGCGGCTCCGGGGGCCGCAGATGGGACCGAGACGGCTCAGCGCCCGCAGGGCCAACGGCATCCTCGTGCGCCTCCGACGACGGTACGCAATAGGCGGCAAGGACACCCGACTCGGGGAGACCTTGGGCGGAGTTGCGCGCGGACCCCTCGGCCTTTTCGAAGGCGGGGGTCTCCGACTCCGCCGAAATCGTAGAGTTTCGAGACGGGCGGGTCTTCTGAAACGCCCTCGGCGGCGGAGACGGAACCGCCGCGACGGGCGAACGACCCCCAGCGGAGGGCACGACCGACGGCGGCCTTACGTCCGGCTCCGACGAGCCGGGAGGAGCCACACCCGCTCGCGAAGGAGAGCGAGGAGTGCTCATGACGCTTGCGGGAGGAATATACCCCGTATTAAAACGGGGTCGCGGCGGACGAAGCGAGAGAGCCGCGACAGGCGACACGAGAGAAAGGGAGCGCGGCGCAGGGCAAAAGAGGCAAGGCGGACGTATCGATGAAGGGAAAGGACCCTCCCCTTATTTGCGAACGTGAACGCGGACATTCACGCTTGGGGGGGGCCGTGTAGCATAACCTCCGGCTATGTACTATACATTACATTTAGAATTAGATCTAACGCTGTAAGGTACGGACCTTACAGCGTGCGCGAGCGCATAACTTACAGCGCGGGCGCACCAACACGTGTACCCCACGTGTAGCATACGTATGCTGTCAGCCCCCACGGCTGACAGCGTTACAGTGCGGGCCGGCCCGCACTGTATACAGTAAGCCGACTACAGTACAGTCCGTACTGTACTGTAGACGGATAATTAACTTGTACAATAAATATAGGGAGCGACCGCCGGCGGGGAGGACCAGGACAGGCAACCCTCCACCGACGGTCGACCACCCGGCTTACTCTACTCACACCACCGTTCCGCGAGGAGTTATCACCGAGCAGGTAGTGGACGCGCGCGACACCGCGGCGAGCTGCGATCCGCCTCCGCCCGTCAGTACCGGATCGTCAACTGGTACTGCTCCGGGGCGTCGAGGCATCGATCCGCTCGCCTACGCACGCGTCCTCGCCGACCACGCTCTACCACCCGCTACCGGCCCGCTTCCGGTGGCGTTGGTTAGTTCAAGACCCTCGGTACGCCGATCCAGGGTCTCCCGCCGAACATCGCGAACACCCTCCGCCGTGTGTGGGGTGTTTATGCGACATTGACGATACCAGCTGAGCTCAAATTTCGTTGTGACGCCGCACGAATTATTCTTCTTTGCCAAGAGTGAGTTAATTTTCGGGGTCTTCCCGGACTTTTCTTGGTGCCGTACCGTGCTCCCTTCTTCAGAAAAGCATGCACTACCTTCCTAGAACGGTCTAAATCCCTGGCGATTGCTGCAACTGACCAGCAGTTTGAATGGTGAGCCAAAATTGGTCCCTTCTCAAAGTCTGTGAAACTTTTCTTGCGAGCCATGCTGGAGTTCAAACTGCTTCTCAGTTCTTTGGGAATTGAACACTGTAGCTTGCACCTCTTTATAAGCATTACATTGGTTGAGTTTCGCGGGAATCGTGCGAACAGTTTCTGCTTTGTGGGGGTTTGACTTCAAGTGTTACTATCTTTTTGCTGGGGGTTCTGCACGTTTTCTATCATAACGCAGAATATATTAAAGCTTTTGCAAAACGGACAGCGGGATTGGTGTCAGAGTTGCTTGTTCTAGCAGTGCTACGGCATTTTTAGAGCACAAAGAAATACTTCAAGCTGGACAAACACAAACCCAACATGTGCTATATTTTTTGCCACCACTGTGGTACCGATTGGAGTGAGGAATTTAATATAACAGCTTTTCGGAGTGCCGAATATAGTCATGTAGAGTTCATTCGTTCCTACATTTTTGCAGAAGTTTGCAGAGTACCCCAAGCGCATTATGAAAATGTGAAGTAACTCGAAACCACATTTTTCTTTTGCTTAAAAATTGCACAAAACTAAGCGATACTATCGGGGAAAAACGATACTTTCGCTTCTTCAGTGTCCTTACAGCCGTAACTGGAGTTGTTTTATTGCTTTTGCGTTAACTGTCGAGCACTGGATTGCCCCAAAAATATAGTAAAGGAGTGGTGTAGCCTCAAAGTAGCAAAAAAAACTTTCGCCATGTAAAGTTAAGCAAAAACGATCGTTTCGGATACTTTTTGCACCCTGCAGAGATGCCAAAATTAGTAATTTAGTTGTATATTTGGCACGGAATCCTTTATTATTTTTGTACCTTTTGCGTTTTTAACGCTTCATGCGATACAAACAAACTTCGTAATCCCATATAAATTTGGTCGGTGGTGAAGCCGGCACCCTCTTACATGACCAGCCTTGTCGGCCACCACGCCGTGTCCAGAAGGCATGCATATTTCCCGTCTCGTTTGGTGGAAATTGGTGGGGGATGATACGGAAAAGTCCTGGCTTGAGTGTCCGGACAGCGTGCCCCCGCATTCGAGCACTATTCGGTATCACACCGAACGTATGTTCTCATACATGGTATCTATTAGGACATATTCGCCCGACCTCTTCCAGGCCTGTGCATTTTTCATGGGCTCTCCTATTTTTAAAAGTGTATGGGAGCGAGGAGACCCATAGAACGCTTGCCCAGGTCGACGTGAAAACATTCCGGAAATGGTCGTGGTTCTTCATCAACTTAATTGCGGATCTAAAAATCGTACGTGATAATCGGCAACACATTATTAATCCCGGAAGTTGACACTAACTTGAAGCATGCACTCATTTCTTATATACTATTAATGGTACATGACACTTGTATTCGTCTGACAATGAAGATCAAATGGGAAAACCGCTTCACTGGTACTGTAGTAATGCCTGCAAAGTATCAGTCGATGGTACCGACTTCCGCATATACGAATCCAACCTATTCAGCCCGCAGTGGTTCTCGCATAAGTTCAGAGGCCCTGGATTGAGGTATGAGTTGGCCGTTTGTATTTTGACCGGACATATTGTTTGGAAGCATGGCCCCTTTCCTTGTGGCTCGTACCCAGACCTTACTATTTATCGAATTGCGATGAAGTATACACTTATTGCTGGGGAGAAGGTGGTTGCAGATGAAGGTTATAAGGATCCCACCTGCCTTCTGGGAAGCGATGTTGAAGGAGAACACCGTAAGATCTTGGCTACTATTCGTGCAAGACAAGAAGCAGTGAACCGTCGTTTCAAGCAGTTTTATGTACTAGGCCACCGTTTCCGGCACCGCATTGCGCTTTATTCTGTTTGTTTTCATTCTGTGCCAAACTTAACACAATTATGATAGAGCAAGGAAGCCCGATCTTTCAAATTGAGTATTCGGAATAGCCTGTTTCTCATCTAAGCCTTGGTTAAAAAAATATACTACTGCACCGAGGTATAGATTTTTCATGCGTTGCAAAGGGTATGTTGAAGTTTTCAACAGTCCCAGACTGTATCAGTAGTATCTTATGTGAAATCATATTTTAAACAACATAGGGGGCATGGCTTTGCCTGTAACGATCTGAAGATGTTTTGGTGGCTTTCTCGCGAGACATACGGGCAAGCTTCTGAATATCGCGACTAAATGTTTCAAATATTAGCTATTCCCGGAAACCCCTGGAGGCACGTAGCTCTTTTACTAATTCACTTCTGAGTATGTGTTGTCTCCGAACGTCTCCCCGGGTTTCCGCACTGGCCCGTCTACTCGAAACCTCGAGTGATTTTACACATACTGTACCTTTTGTTACACAAGACGCTCTTGTAGAAGAACACTTTCTTTCAGTGTCAACTTAATCTCTGCATTACAGCACACGAATCGCTTACATATTTTGCCCAAAATACCCCTCGTTGCACCACTCTGATCATGGTTTGTTGATCTCAACACTGGTCTCAAGACGAGTCTTGTTCCTGGCCTCTATATGCAGTAGAACAAGTGCTACATGTGGTATAACCCCAAACGCAAATTAGATTAGGATTGGATCAGGGACAGTAAGGCAACGAGCCTTACAGCCATGCGCGCACACACGTGTCCTCCACGTGTACGGGACGCGTACTACACGTGGACTGTCAGCCCCGCCGGCTGACAGCGCTACAGTGTCGGTAGACCGGCACTACTGTAGAGTTATGATAGACTACGATGTACATTAAATATGAGCGGACCGCCGGCGGTGGAGGACGACAAGCACGGACTTGTCAAGGATCCTCCACCTTGGTCCGCCCGCTTACTTTTAGGTACTTCCGTCCGTTTTACCTAGGAGTCGCACCGCGCGCGGGTTGAGGACGCGCGTAGCACGCCCACGAGCCGGCTCCGCCTCCGCCCGTCGGTACTGGATCGTCACCCAGTACCTCTCCGGGGCGTCGAGGCGTAGAACCGCTCGCGCGTGCTCGCGTCCTCCCCGATCCCGCTCTACCACCGCTACCTCGAGCCCGTGCTCGGTACCGTGGGTGGGCCGTGCTTCTGTCTTCCCGCCGATCGGGGTCTTCCCGAACTGTCAGTACTCACCCCCCTCGTCGTTGGGGGTGATTATACTACAGTGGTCTCCCGACCTAGAAGACTCTCAAGATCGAACCGAGAAGACTATCGTTTACCTCCGCGTCCGTACGCGTCGAGATGAGTGGCGAATATCCCACCTCGATTCGCTCGGAGCCCGCCGATGTGCGAGAGGCTGCGCTCCGCGTCCGAGTCGGCGACGGCGACGCTGGTCTCCGAGACCGCGAACCGTCGCCCGACTTCTCCGAAGGACGCGCTCGCGCGATGTACGATCGCATCGCGGAGTATATCGAAGATGTCCGAACATCCCTCCGTATCGACGTCTCCGACAGCGTCTACGCCCGCTGTATGGATGAGTTGCGCTCCCTTCGCGAAGGAAGGTTTGAGCGCGTAACTCAGTCCTTGGAGAACCTGCGCGCTCTCGTCGACCAGCTACAGTCCCGTTTGGTACTGGTCGAAGAGGCGCGCATCGATTCCCCCGCCGTGGACGTTGCGGGTCGACCCGCGAGTGCAAACTCCGGGGCCCGACGCGACCCGCAACCCTTCCCATCAGCCGAACAGATGGGAGCGTTCGCGCACATGGCGGCGGAGCTCAACTCAACGCGCCGCCGTGCCCGTGAGATGGAACAGACCTCGGCCGAGAGGCCGCCCGGAGCCCCCTCGAGTGGGCCCAGTGCCACTGTTCCTCCGGGCGCATCCGGAGCGCAGGAGTGGCCCCCGACTGGAGCCGTCACCAGTCGGAGGGCGGAGGACATCAAGCCGACGGCGGACGCGAACTTCGCGTCCGAGACTCAAGCCCTGCCGTATGCATCCGGAAGCATGGGGCAGTTCCGACGGGTACCGGACGAACCCGACCGTGGCCGTGGAGGAGTCGCCCGCCGATCAGGGGAACCGATTCTCCCCTTCGATCCTCGCTGGGGCGGCTACCAGCCAGCGGATCTTACCGCGCATCCCGGCCCCGTCGACGTCCGAACGTTGCCTGTCACGCCGTTCGGAACGTTGGGCCCCGCCGAACCCGGGCTCGAGCCCGTCCACACCATGATACAGGAGTTCAGCGCCGTCGCTAACTACCGCCTGTATCGGTTGGACAACACCTCGAGGCTCGTTACCTCGGGTGACGCGGGACGGATCGCCAAGTACGTCCAACGCTGCCGTGGGCTCCGTCCCACGATGAAGAGCTTCGACGGTACTGACGCGATTCAGTTGCTCCCGTTTCTGAAGGATATCCGGATAACCTTCAATGCCCAGCACCTGACCGAAGGTGTGGCAATCCGTGTCTTCGCTCACTTCCTCGAGCGGGACGCGGAGCGGTTGTATACGAGTTACACCATGCGCGGCCTCCGCGCCGGCCAGCTCCACGACGACACGAGCTGGCCTGGTCTCGTCAACCAATTTATCAAACGCTACCTAACCGACGACGTGTTGGGGGAAGCGTTTGATGCTGTCGCGTCGGCGCGACAGCTTCCTCACGAAACCGAGAACACGTTCGCAGACCGGCTGGAATCCGCCGCGTTCCGATGCACGGCCGTGTTGTCAGAACAAGCTCTCGCGCACTACTTCGTGCGCGGGCTGTCCACTGCGACCCGGGCCGGAGTGGCAGAGACGATGCAAAGGTTGCCCGGACAACAGAAGACCGAACTCTCAACGATTCGCCGTATCGCAACGGCCGAGGGTACAACCTACCGCGCTCGTCGCGGGTTGCCGCTGCCGGACCCGAAGCCGGCAGCGAAGGGAGTCCGAACTCCAAGGTCGCACGGAACAAGTTCGCCGGCGACCGCCCTCCACATTGGAGAAGATGAGTGGCAGGCCGACCCTGTCCTCATCACGCAAGGCTTCGAACGGGCAGGGGGCCGACTCCCTACGCCAGCTTCCACCGGTTGGACCGGAAGCTTCGCAACGGCGTTCGCATACACGCCGAGGGCCATGGGTGGTCCGAACCACAACATGGCCGAGCTGGATATCTCCCGTCGAGAAGTAGACCGCGGGCTGCCTAACGTTCCTCGACTCACCGATGAGGAGGCACGCCACGCGGCGACTTTCGCGTCGACCGATGGCAGCGCGTACATTTGTTGGCTGTGCCGGACGTACGGCCACGCCATGTACGCGTGCCCGTTCCTGTCTCCTGAACAACGTCAGTTCACGGCGTACAGGAACTACCGCTATCAGATGGAGACGCGCCCCGGAATGCGCAATCTCATCCAGCAGTCTACGCCGGCAGACCGAGGCCCGCGTCGAGGTGACCCGAGCCGATCGGGTGGGGGCGTCCGTTTTGCCCCTCGTGAAGGCGGGTACCGATACCCGGGGACCGATCAAAGGGATCGACGTGACCCTCGTCGGATGGATACGCGATATCCCCGTCGAGATGGGCGAGGCGACCGGGGCCGACCCCCGTTGCCCCAAGGGGTACAGAACGCCATCATGTACCTCCAAGACTGGGCTGGTGAGACGCACCCCCAGCCCACGGAAGGAGGCGGAGGGGAGCGCGTTCTCTCCGCCCCTCGAATATTGCAACGGCCGGACGTTGCAATGCAAGGCCACGAAGTATCCGATTACTTCGTACAAGATGCCCAGTCGGGGTGGGGAAACCGTCCCCATCCGCGCGGCCAGGGGCCCGTCGACGCGCTAGCTAAGGATAGCCAAGCGAATAGCACTGACAGCTCGGGTAGTTTGAAAAACCCGTAAAGACGGTTACGTTCGCGCGGTCGCGTGAACCGTCTTGTCAAACCAACCTTGACCCGCCCCTATTTGTCCCCGGCGGGGGAGGGGAATGTTTACCGATATTATTCCCCTCAACCCCGCACAAGCGCACCGAGACACCCGTAAGCTCGGTGCGAAAGGACGAAGACGCTGAGGCAACCGTGAGCCCGGCGCACATGAAGGAAGGCACTGTGGCAACCGTGAGCCAAGTGCCTAACAAGAAGCGCATCGAACGCGCCAGCGGCCCGACCCAGGGGGACCCGGGGCCGCCAGAAGAATTCAAGCCGCGTACGAACGCGACTTGTCGCGGGGACGCGGCCGACCGAAGGGCGCCCCGAGACCAAGGCCGAAGGACGCGGAAGAGAAGTCGGAACCGGCGCCGGCGGCCCAGGCGGAACGATCTCGCCGAGCCGGGCACGCCGAAGGTAGTCGACGGCGCCATTTGCCGTATGACGTCGAAGATTTACAACGTCCTCGGCTCGATAGCCACGGAGGGAAATGCCTTCAAGCCCCGCACGATCGCCGTTGATACGTGCTCAGGGTACAATCTGGTGAGGAAGGCGGACCTTCCTCCCGATTGGTCGCGGTACGTTATCCGCGACGCGCCACTGCCCCGATTGGCAGGCGCGAATAGCAACCCGCTTAAGCTCTCGGCCGTCGTACGCCTGGCCGTGCGGTTGAGGAACACGACGTTCCGAATTCCGTTCGTCGTGGCGGACCAGCTCGCCGTGCCGGTCCTCCTTGGTACGGCCTTCATCGATACACACGTACGAAGTATCGACATCGAAGCTCAACGGTTGGAGCTCCGCCAAGGTGGCTCCGTTGCCATCGTCGACGGGAAGGGGGAGCCGACTCCCCCAACCAGGCGGCACGGACGTCAGACAAGCCGGGCTGACGCACGCGACGAAGCCCCGCAGGCGATCCGAATCGCCCGCTGGGTTACCATTCCCGCGAGGTCGCAGGCCCGTGTGCGCGTTACTACGACGGAGAGGGGACTCGTGTTTATAGAGCCGAAGCCGTCACTCCAACACCGACATGGAGTGAGGCTGACGAACGGCGTCGTCGAGGTCCTGCCGAACCAGACCTTCGACGTCATCGTCGCGAACTTTTCGCGACAGGAAAGGCGGCTTCCGAAGCACACCGTCGTGGGATACGCGAAGCGCAACCCCCTCGCGATCTTGACGCCCGAACGTCGCATCGCCGAGGGGATCGCGCACGCGCTACACCTCACCGACTTGACCGATCAAGTCGGAACGGCAGGAGCTGGTCGACCAGGCTCCGCCCAGGGGGCAACCGTTGAGAAGAGAGGAGCCGGTACGGACGGCCGACCGGCGAAGTGTCCACCGCCGGAAGGGGGCACTGCACCCGCCTCTGGAAAGGATCCCGAAAATCCGCCGGAGGATTGGGAAAAAGAAATCGACTTGTCATACATCGATGATGACAAGTTCCGGGTCCACGTGCTCAAGATGCTCCGTAGACACTCGAGTCTGTGGAGCGGGGCGCTCGGAACGATCCGAGCGACCGAACACCGCATTCCCCTCGAACCGGGTACGAATCCGATACGTTCAATGCCCTACCGAAAGGGGCCGGCTATGCGTGAGATGGTCGCCAAGGAAGTCAACAAAATCTTGAACGCAGGGGTAATCGAACCTGCGAGCACCGAGTGGGCGTCCCCCGTGGTGCTCGTACCGAAGAAAGACGGCTCTCTTCGGTTCTGCGTGGACTACCGGCGTCTCAACTCAAAGACAGCAGCGGATTCGTATCCGCTGCCCCGGATGGACGACTGCATCGATTCGCTCGGAGATGCAGCCGTCTTTACGACGTTGGACTGCAATTCCGGTTATTGGCAGATCCCCGTCGCTCCGGAAGACCGGGACAAGACCACGTTCACTACGCATATGGGAACGTTTCGCCATTTGCGTATGCCGTTCGGGCTAAAAGGGGCACCGGCCACCTTCCAACATGCCCTCGACATCATCCTATCTGGCGTCCGATGGCAGATATGCCTCGTCTACCTGGATGATGTCATCGTGTTCTCCCGTACGCACGGAGAACACGCAAAGCATCTCGACACTGTCTTTAGCTTGCTGAGGAGCGCCGGAATCTCCCTCAAGCTCAAGAAGTGTAGCTTCTTCCAACCGAAGGTGCACTACCTGGGGCACGTCATTTCCCCAGGTAAGCTGAGCGTCGCCGAAGCGGCGGCGGACGCCTTCAAGACGTTCACCTTTCCGAGGACGTTGACGCAGGTGCGCTCGTACCTCGGAGCGTGCAACGTCTACCGCCGCTTCGTGAAGGGGTTCGCGAAGATTGCGCGCCCATTAACGGACATGACGCGCAAGGACGCGGACCCCAACTTCGACGACCCGACCGAGCTACAACTTCAAGCGTTCGAAGCGTTGAAGGAGCGGATGATTTCCCCGCCGATCCTAGCATTGCCGCGGTACGGTCGGCCGTACATGATCGACACGGATGCTAGTGCCTACCAACTGGGCTGTACATTGCTCCAGGAACACGAAGGCGCCAACGACTGGCGCCCCGTGGGGTATTGGTCGTACTCACTGTCCGATAGTGAGCGCAACTACAGCGCTACGGAGCGCGAATGCTTTGCCGTAGTGTGGGCCGTCCGCACACTACGGCCGTACATCGAAGGTACCAAGTTCATCGTCCGGACGGACCATGATGCCCTCCGATGGCTTATGTCCCTCACCGAAAGTTCCGGAAGGCTTACCCGGTGGCGACTGCGGTTGGCGGAATACGACTTCACCATACAGTACCGCCCCGGGCGCGTGCACCAGGTGCCCGATGCCCTTTCACGCCTCGTGTCGCCAAGGGTCACCGACGACCCTCGCCCAGTCGTCGAAGTGGATGACGACATTCCCACCTTCGATGCGGGTACGACCGTCCGTGACATGTCGGACGAGCTCGCGGACCACGTCTGTACCGCGAGCTGCGATCACAAGGCCGTCCATGTCTTCGTGACAACAAGGAACCAAGCCGGATCGCGAAGAGGGTCGCGCGTCCGTACGCGCGACGAGCCGAGGGGCGACGACGAGGCCCCCGCTCTTGAAGGACCCACCTCGTTCTGGGAGGAGAACGACGAGTTCGACGCTGTCGACATCGAGCGCGCCGAACAACCCGAAGTGGGCGCGCCCGCCTCCACGGTCGCCCCTCCGCAGGACGACCTTCCGGCCCCTCTTACGTTAGAGGAGATAGCCGAAGAGCAACGCGTGGATGACTTCTGCCAGACCGTACTGGCACGACAGTCAGAGTCCAGGGACTCCGCGTTCTTCGAGGACCACCACGGGGTGCTCAAACGGAGACACCCCTTCGACCCTGACATCGTGCAGGTCGTGGTGCCACGGACGCTACGAGCTCGGCTTCTCCAGCTCTGCCACACACCAACCATCGCGGGGCACCCGGGCCAGAACCGTATGTACTTCGCGCTCCGTCGCGAGTACTACTGGCCCCATCTCGCTGCAGATGTGGCAGCTACGGTGCGAGGGTGCCGAACATGCGCGATGAACCGTGTTAAGTTGCGGAAACACCTCAACCGCTTGAAGTTGTTTCCGGCAACACGGCCGCTTGAGAGCCTCCCCATCGACATCTTGGGACCGCTACCCAAGACGAAGGCAGGGAAACGGTTCCTTCTCGTAATTACGGACCGTTTCACCAAGATGACTCAAGTTGTGGCACTGCGGACCGTAACCGCGTACACGGTAGCCGTCGCGTTCTGCGACGCGTGGGTATTTAAATACGGCGTCCCTTGCTCGCTACTGTCGGATAACGGACCGCAGTTTAACGCGAAGTTCTTCCACAGCACGTGCCGTGTCCTGGGGGTGACGAACTTGTACACTTCGGCGTACCACCCCCAGACGAACGGGCAAGTCGAGCGATACAACCGGACCATCGCTTCGATGTTACGCAATTACGTCGGCGAACATCAGGACGACTGGGACGTGTACGTGGGGCCGCTCACGTACGCGTACAACTCCCACGTACATCGTACGACGAGTACCACGCCCTTCGAGCTCGTCCTCAGCCGACCCCCGCCGGAGTTCTCTCTACGTAGAGCCGACGGTGACGCGCCCCCGTCCGATAGGGGCAACGCGCGCGCTGAGTTCCTCAAGACGTTGGATGACACGATCCAGAAGGCGTACGGGAGCCTGCGCCGGACGCAGGCTCGGTACAAGCGCGACTTCGATAAGCGCGTCAGGCGGCTCAACGCACGTATCAAGCCAGGTAATTACGTCTACCTGAACCCCACCGATGGGGCAACGACGTCTAACAAACTCGCGTCGCCCGCCGTTGGGCCATACCAGGTACTCGCCAACGACCTGCGAACCATCACGATCGATCGTGATGGTGTTACCGAGCGCGTCTCCGCAGACCGCTGCGTGTACGCCCCACCACCGACGGGCGCGGCGCGGGCGAGCACGACAACCCCAAGTGACCTTGCCGACAAGGTCACCAAGGGCACGCAGTACGCGGTCGAACGACTACTCCGGCATCGAGCCTTGGAGGACGGAACTACGGAGTTCCTCATCAAGTGGGCGGATTACGACACGCTCACCTGGACCGCGCGGACTCACGTCCCGGAGGAGTTGGTGTCTCGTTACGCCCAACGCCTCCGGAGACGCACCGGCAGAGACCTCGTCTCAGACGCGAACGCGGACGCTCGCGCTTAAGGAGGGGGCCCTCCACCGCTCTGCTCCGTTGCAGTTAAAGGCGGCCCCTCGCGGTATGACAGAAACCTTAAGAATGGAAGGACAGGTGTCTCGAGAGGCACCAGCGAACTCGCGAGGATGTGAAGACGTCGAGGCGCACCGGCGGTCAAGCCATCCGACAGCCGCCGCCGGCAAGAGGGAGGAGGACAGAAAGTACGTACGGCAAAATAGCACACCCGCCGAACCGCCGGCAAGGTGCGGGATGCCCTGGTCTCACCAGGGCCGTCAACCCGCAGGCGAGCCGGTACACCCGACGGAAGACCGGATCATCGTCCGGTCACTGTGCGCAGTGTACGAGGAGACGTGCGACACATGCAGACGGAGGTTATGCAGCATAGGGCCGCATTCGGGGGAGCGCGCCACAAGACAGTTGCCAAAGGGGGATCGGGCAAGAGCAACCCGATCGGAGGGTCAGTGTTATACCCCCACAGACTCGAGACACCTCGAAACAGCCACCGACGCGTGCCTCATGATACGGAAAATGACGAAAAGAGGAGAACGTTACACGTGAGCGGCGCTCGGCGATGCACGACACGCGCCAACCCCGCTTGCGCCGTCACCAAATCACCGCCTCCCCCAGCCTGCGAAATTAGCAAAAAATAATTAAGGGGAGGAAATTACACTGGCACGTGCCTTGCGCGCATGGGCACGGTAGCACCTCCACCGACGACCGGTAACAAGGTGAACGACGCCGCCCCATGGGTACACACGTCCGCCCCCGGTCCGAATACCGGACGGACACCGCAACACCATACGCGCGCGCCCTTGCCCCGAGTGGCGAGGGACGCGCGACAGGTAAAGACCTCCGTTCGGCACTGCGCCCTCGCCCCCGACTGGCGAGGGGCGCGGGGCCTCAGACATACCCCGCCGCGCACGCGCTCGACGCCGACGGCGAGAGGCCTCAAGGAGAATACGGGCCCTCGCGCGCCCCTGCCCTCGCCGCCGACGGCGAGAGGCCTCAAGAAGGACGACCGCCGCACGCGCCCGCACAACCGATAACGAAGCGCCTCGGCCCGATGGCGAGAAGCGCGAGCGACGAAAAAGACGAACGGCGCACGCGCAGCGCCCCCGCCACCGATGGCGGACGTCGCGCGAAGAAGAAAACGTACGTCCACGCGTTCGCCCCCTCGCCCCGATGGCGGGGAGGGCACGCGCGAAGAAGAATAAGTACGTCCACGCGTCCAAGCCCTCGCCTCGATGGCGAGGGGCGCGCGCGGGAAAGAAGACGGAGCGCGAGGAGCGCCGGAAAAAGTCCTCGGGGAGCGCTGCGGGCCGAGCTTGCGAGGCCCAGGCGCTACCACGAGGACTTTTCCGCCGCACCGCAGCGCGAAGGTCGCGCGCCGCGCCCTCGCCATCGGCGGCGAGGGCCGCCAAACATAAGGAACGTCGCCGTGCGTCGTCGAGCGCCCCTGCCCTCGCCGCCGACGGCGAGAGGCCTCAAGAAGGACGACCGTCGCGCGTGCCCTCGCCCCGAAAGGCGAGGGACGCGCGAGACGAAGACAACGCGCCGTGCTCCGCCCCGGACGACGAAGGGGCGGGACGTGAAGACAGACGTTCGCTGCGCCGCGCGCCCTCACCCCGAATGGCGAGGGACGTGATAGATAAGAGCGTTCGTTGTGCGCTAGGCCCTCGCCACCGATGGCGAGAGGCCTCAAGGAGAATATGAGTTCGCGCGCGCCCCTGCCCTCGCTACTGGATGGCGAAGAGGGACGAGGGGAACGCGATCTGCCATCGCCCCTTCCTCCTCCGCTTTGAGGAAAGCACGGGCGGGCGTGCTGTGTCACGCCGATGACAAAGGGGAATTAGAAGCAACGAACAGACTCGAAGAAACGCGTCACGATGGAAGCAATGTTTACTGTGTCGTCCTCGACGACGTAAGGGAAGAAGGGCACCGCGCGGTTGACGACCAGACCGCGCGGTCAGCGACTCGCATTGTTCGAGGGCCCGCGAGACCCCGAAGCATGTTTATCCGGGGGACAATACCCCGGATGCCGAGGTGTCTCGGTGTCCAGTTCGGCGAGGCTAGGCATGAAGACATGCGGCGTGCCCTCCCCGGACGCCCAGCTTCGGGGAGGGGGAGGACCGGGCTCATAATCAGCGTACGGATCGCGCCTGACGGGAGGGACCAGAGCGTTAGTAGGAGCGCCACCCGCCGGCAAGGGTACCGACTGAACCGAACGCAGACGGTCGCGTTCGCGTCGATAGCGCTCGCGTTCGTGCAGGACTCGCTCGTAGACGACCGCCTGGCGTTCGGACGCCTCGCGTATAGCGGCCACCTCCTGGGTCACCCGTTGAAGTTCTGTAGAGCGCGCCGCCAGGTCGTCACGAAGACCGCGCGCTTCGTCACTCCGAGCCAGAAACCAGTCTGCAAGGGTGCCCACCAGCCCGCCTATCGTCCAGGTCCGCTGGCTGGCGACCCCCAAGGCCCGTACTACCTTGGGAACGGTCACCAGCTCCCCTCGGGGGAGCACGAGGTCGCGTACACAGTGCGCCGGCGGCGTGGCCTGCGCCACCTCGTCAAGAAGCGGGACAGGGAGGATGGCCCCTGTAGAGGCAAGGCCCCCTGTCCCGGGGCGACCGACCCCTGACACCGTACGGTAGGGGTTCAGGTTGAGACCAGCGGGGTCCACGCACGCGGCGTCGAGGTCCCGGTAGCGCTTTCGCCGGTTCCGCCGACTCTCGGAGCCGACGCCTCCCCTCTTCCCCGTGTTGCCGACAACCAAGGGGACAGGAACGGAGCGAGCGACGAAGGCATCCGACGCCGGTTCGTATGTGACGAAAGAAGCCCGGGCCCCGGTGGTATAGTCCATCCACGGGTGATGGTTCCGCGAGCTGATCTCGCCAGCACGGACCATGAGGCCCACGGCCTGGGCGAACGTCCAGGGGACGTGGGAGGACCCGTGCTCTGTCGAATGGAGGACGGCATCAGGAAGGCCGGACACGACGCGTCCTACGAACGTGACCGTAGAGTCCGCCTGAATGAAGACTCGCTTGTTCATGTGCGCCTCGGCCATGAACGCGCAGCACACGGACCAAGCCCACTCGCGCTCATAATTATGCGCGAGCCGCGAGTGGGCTGGGTGCTGCGGGTTGGCACACGCAATCCCGAAATGCTTCAAGACCGGAGGCAGAAGCGGGTGCACTCCGAGCGAGGGAAAGCTCTCCCTCACGTCGACAGGGAGAGCGGGGAAGTCTTCCGGAGACAGGCCGGACGCGAAGGCAGACGTCGTAACAACACGACCGTCAGCCTCGTTCTCCCGCCGATAGGCGGACCAATCGTGGTGGGCGAATCCCACACCGTGGAGACGCATCAAGGAGCACGAAGACTTCTGCAGAGCCACCCGGGGCTTAGTGAACGC